>NC_041223.1:27326192-27330636 GCF_002837175.3 Physeter macrocephalus | reverse complement strand
GTGTGTGGTGTGTGTGTGTGTGTGTGTGTGTGTGTGTGTGTGTGTGTGTGTGTGTGTGTGTGTGTGTGTGTGTATTTTTCCCTCTTTTTACCTGGCCCCTCTTTCACTCTAATCTTGGTTTTCCTTTTTTGGAATCTGCATCTTCCTCCAAGAGCTTATATTTGTCCTCTCGTCTTTCTGCTGTTTACTTACCATTTCTACTGAAAATACACAAGTCAGGGTCAAGTTTCTTTTAGACTCAACAAGCCAGAGCTGGTTTTACAACAGAACACGTGTCCCGAGTCTGGGACTAAAAGTCCCAAATGGTCTTTTGGGAACTGGTTTAAACCAGGCAGCCAGATCTGAAAGACTATATTCTCCCCAGCTATTTCTACTCTCGTGTGATTTCTTTCAGAGCACAACTGAGACAATGAAAAAAAAAAACCAGAAAAATTACCTGAAATTCCACCATCCATAATCATAACACAGTTAACCCAGATGCCATTTTGACTATGATTCCTGAATTATTCTTATGTTAGCTTGCTTTTAGAAAAAGTATGACACAAGTTATTTTCTTAAACTACAGATCTTCCTTTTGTACCTATTGTCATAAACAAACCAGACTTGTGAAAGGGAGCTTGAGGGCTCAATAACAAAGGGGCAGTTTTCTGCCGTGTATTTGGAGCCTATCCCTCTGAAGAAGAGCTACATTTTTTCCTTTTCTTAGAAATGTGGGTTAAATTAAAATGGTAAATGTTTTTCACTTCTGGAGCCACTATTTACTTCTTCACGTTGAATTCCCAGTAACTGTCATCATATCTCATTAAATATGTGCACTTGCTTTTCTATCAATAAGACTCTCTTGGTTAAAGCTAAACAAACTATCAACATGACCCCATCAATGGGACTCTCTTTACTAAATTTATCAAACAATAAAACTATATACAGGTAAATGATATAAATTTAAATGTTGTCAACCCTCAGAAATATAGTGTATCTAGTCCTCAGCATTAAAGAAGTAAAATATTATGCATATTAAAATGATCTACTGTTAAAACTTATCACATAGAGATATTAAGCATTTTGGTGTATTTCTTTCTTGGCTTTTCCCTATACAATTATTACACGTACACACACATACGTACGTACACACACACACACATATGGTATGGGGGCAAAAGTGCAATTATTCTACATATAATGTTCCAATCATAACCACTTCTAATCGCTAAGGTTACATTTAGGAAAGCTTGAGTTTGATGTTCACAATTCGCTGTTGAATCAAGATACTAAAAGTCTGTGTTCAAACATGTACAAAAAGCCCCCACTAAAGTTAACAGTACTTAATGGTGAGAAACTTGAAATTTTCCCACTAAGATCAGGAATTGGGCAAGAATGCACCCCCTTCATCATTCCTTTTTAACACTGTACTAGAAGTCCCAGCTAATGCAAAAAGACAAAAAAAGGAAATAAAAGGTATACTACTGGGAAGGAAGAAATGAAACTGTCTTTGCAGATGACAATTATCTATGTGAAAATCTGAAAGAATCAACAAAAAAATGACTAGAACTTACAAGTGATTATAGCAAAGTTTCAGGATTCACGGTTAATATACAAAAGTCAATCACTTTCCTGTATACCAGCAACAAACACATGGAATTTGAAATTAAAAAGAAAATACCATTTATATTAGGACCCTACAAATGAAATACTTACATATAAATCTAACAAAATATGTAAAAGATGTACATGAGGAAAATTATAAATCTCTGATGAAAATCAACAAAGAACTAAATGAATAGAGAGATGTTCCATTCCAAGTTTATGGACAGGAAAACTCAATATTGTCAAGATGTCAGTTCTTTCCAACTTGATCTATAGATCCAATAGAATCCCAATCAAAATCCTGACAAGTTATTTTGTAAAGATAAAAAAAAAACTGATTCTATATGGAGAGGCAAAAGACCCAGAATAGCCAACACAATATTAAAGGAGAAGAACAAAGTTGGAGGGCTGACACTACCAGACTTTAAGACTTACTATAAAGCTACAGCAATCAAGACAATGTGGTATTGGTGAGAGAATATACAAACAGATTAATAAAACAGAACAGAGAACTCAGAAATAGACTCACATATAGTCAACTGATCTTTGACAAAGAAGCAAAAGCAATACAATAGAGCAAAGATAGCCTTTCAACAAACAGTGCTGGAATAACTGGACATTCACATGAAAAAAAATGAATCTAGACACACAAAATTAACTCAAAATGGATCACAGGCCTAAATGTAAAATGTAAAAGTATATAACTTCTAGAAGATAACAAAGGAGAAACTCTAGATGACCTTGAATATGGCAATGTCTTTTTAGTTACACCAAAGGCATGATACGTAAAAGAAATAATTGATAAGATGGATTTTATTAAAATAAAAAACTTCTGCTCTGAGAAAGACACAGTTAAGAGAATGAGAAGACAAACCATAAACTGGGGAAAAAGATCTGTAAAAGAAATTCTGATAAAGAACTGTTACCCCAAATATACAAAGAACACTTAAAAATAAGAAAGTGAACAGCCAGATTTAAAAACAGGCAAAAGACCTGAATACACACCTCACTCAAGGAAGACATATAGATGGTATGTGGTATGTAAGCATATGAAAAAATGCTCAATAACATATGTCATCAGGGAGAAATGCAAATTAAAACAACAATGACCCACACACCCTTGGTCAATTAATCTGCAACAAAGGAGGCAAGAATATACAATGGAGAAAAGTCTCTTCAATAAATGGTGCTGGGAAAACTGGACAGCTACATGTAAAAGAATGAAATTAGAACATTCTCTAACACCATACACAAAAATAAACTCAAAATGGATTAAAAACCTAAATGTAAGACCGGATACTATAAAACTCCTAGAGGAAAACATAGGCAGAACACTCTCTGAAATAAATTGCAGCAATATCCTTTTGGATCTATCTCTTATAAACAAATGGGACCTAACTAAACTTAAAAGCTTTTGCACAGCAAAGGAAACCATAAACACACCATGGAGAACAGTATAGAGGTTCCTTTAAAAACTAAAAATAGAGCTACAATATGATCCAGCAATCCCACTCCTGGGCATATATCCGGAGAAAACCATATTTTGAAAAGGTACACGCACCCCAATGTTCACTGCAGCACTATTTACAATAGCCAAGACATGGAAACAACCTGAATGTCCATCAACAGATGAATGGATAAAGATGTGGTATATATATACAGTGGAATACTGGTTAGCCATAAAAAGAATGAAATAATGCCATTTGCAGCAACATGGACGGACCTAGAGATTATCATACCAAATCAAGTAAGCCAGACAGAGAATGACAAATATCATACGATATCACTTATATATGGAATCTAAAAAAAAAATGATACAGATGAACTTACATAAAAAACAGAAATAGACCCACAGACATAGAAAACAAACTTACAGTTACCAAAGGGGAAAGGGAGGAGGAGGAATAAACTAGGAGTTTGTGATTAACACACACACACTACTATATATAAAATAGATAAGCAACAAGGACCTACTGTAGAGCACAGGGAACTCTACTCAACATTTTGTAATAACCCATAAGGGAAAAGAATCTGAAAAAGAACATATACATATCTGTCTGAATCACTTTGCTGTACACTGAAACTAACACAACATTGTAAATGAATGGCATTTCAATAAAAAATAATTAAAAACAAACAAAAAACCCCAACAACAATGAGATTCCATTTCACACCCATTAGAATGGCTAAACTTCAAAACACTGACAGCACCAAATGCTGGTGAGGATTTAGAGCAACAGGAACTCTCATTCACTGCTAGTGAAAATGCAAAGTGACTGGTACAGTCACTTTGGAAGAAGTTCCACAGTTTCATAGAAAATTAAAGATATTCTAGCGATATGATCCAGCAATCGTGCTTAGTATTTACCCAAAAACGCTGAAAACTTATGTCACACAAAAACCTGTACATGGATGTTTATAGCAGCTTTATTCATAACTGCCAAAACTTGGAAGCAACCAAGATGTCTTTCAGTAGGTGAATAAATAAACTACAGTACATCCAGACAATGGAATATTATTCAGCATTAAAAAGAAATGAGCTATCGAGCCAAGAAAAGATATGGAGGGACTATAAATGCATATTACTAGTGAAATAAAGACAATGTGAAAAGGCTATATACTGTATGACTCCAACTATATGACATTCTGGAAATAGCAAAATTTAGGAGACAGTAAAAGGGTCAGTGTTTGCCAGGAGTTAGGGAGGAGAAAGGGATGAACAGGCAGAACACACAGGATTGTTAGGCACTGAAACTACTCTGCATGATACGATAATGGTGGATACATGTCATTATACTTTTCTCAAAACCCACAGAATGTACAATACCAAGAGTGAACCCTAATGGACTTTGATGATGTG
>NC_041223.1:27314589-27322010 GCF_002837175.3 Physeter macrocephalus | reverse complement strand
ATAAACAAATGGGACCTAACTAAACTTAAAAGCTTTTGCACAGCAAAGGAAACCATAAACAAAATGAAAAGACAACCTATAGAATGGAAGAAAATATTTGCAAATGATGCAACCAACAAGGAATTAATGTCCAAAATATAGAAAAAGATCATACAGCTCAATATCAAAAAAAAAAAAACACCACAACCCAATTAAAAAATGGGCAGAAGATCTAAATAGACATTTCTCCAAAGAAGACATACAGATGGCCAAAAGACATAAGAAGAGATGTTCAACATCACTAATTATTAGAGAAATGCAAATCAAAACTGCAATGAGGTATCACCTCACACCAGTCAGAATGGCCATCATCCAAAAGTCTACAAATAATAAATGCTGGAGAGGGTGTGGAGAAAAAGGAACCCTCTTGCACTGTTGGTGGGAACGTAAATTGGTGCAGCCACCATGGAGAACAGTATAGAGGTTCCTTTAAAAACTAAAAATAGAGCTACAATATGATCCAGCAATCCCACTCCTGGGCATATATCCGGAGAAAACCATATTTTGAAAAGGTACACGCACCCCAATGTTCACTGCAGCACTATTTACAATAGCCAAGACATGGAAACAACCTGAATGTCCATCAACAGATGAATGGATAAAGATGTGGTATATATATACAGTGGAATACTGGTTAGCCATAAAAAGAATGAAATAATGCCATTTGCAGCAACATGGACGGACCTAGAGATTATCATACCAAATCAAGTAAGCCAGACAGAGAATGACAAATATCATACGATATCACTTATATATGGAATCTAAAAAAAAAATGATACAGATGAACTTACATAAAAAACAGAAATAGACCCACAGACATAGAAAACAAACTTACAGTTACCAAAGGGGAAAGGGAGGAGGAGGAATAAACTAGGAGTTTGTGATTAACACACACACACTACTATATATAAAATAGATAAGCAACAAGGACCTACTGTAGAGCACAGGGAACTCTACTCAACATTTTGTAATAACCCATAAGGGAAAAGAATCTGAAAAAGAACATATACATATCTGTCTGAATCACTTTGCTGTACACTGAAACTAACACAACATTGTAAATGAATGGCATTTCAATAAAAAATAATTAAAAACAAACAAAAAACCCCAACAACAATGAGATTCCATTTCACACCCATTAGAATGGCTAAACTTCAAAACACTGACAGCACCAAATGCTGGTGAGGATTTAGAGCAACAGGAACTCTCATTCACTGCTAGTGAAAATGCAAAGTGACTGGTACAGTCACTTTGGAAGAAGTTCCACAGTTTCATAGAAAATTAAAGATATTCTAGCGATATGATCCAGCAATCGTGCTTAGTATTTACCCAAAAACGCTGAAAACTTATGTCACACAAAAACCTGTACATGGATGTTTATAGCAGCTTTATTCATAACTGCCAAAACTTGGAAGCAACCAAGATGTCTTTCAGTAGGTGAATAAATAAACTACAGTACATCCAGACAATGGAATATTATTCAGCATTAAAAAGAAATGAGCTATCGAGCCAAGAAAAGATATGGAGGGACTATAAATGCATATTACTAGTGAAATAAAGACAATGTGAAAAGGCTATATACTGTATGACTCCAACTATATGACATTCTGGAAATAGCAAAATTTAGGAGACAGTAAAAGGGTCAGTGTTTGCCAGGAGTTAGGGAGGAGAAAGGGATGAACAGGCAGAACACACAGGATTGTTAGGCACTGAAACTACTCTGCATGATACGATAATGGTGGATACATGTCATTATACTTTTCTCAAAACCCACAGAATGTACAATACCAAGAGTGAACCCTAATGGACTTTGATGATGTGTCAATGTAGGTTCAGCAATGGTAACAAATGTACTACTCTGGCGGGGGGATTTTGATTGGGGGGAGGGCGGGAGTTATGCTTCTGTGGGAGCAGGGGGTATATGGGAAATCTCTGTACTTCTTGCTCTACTTTGCTGTGAATCTAAAACAGCTCTTCAAAATAAAGTCTATTTTTTTAAAAAAAGAATCCTAGATCCCTCTCCCCTGCCCCAAAAAGGCTGTGTTCATGACATAAGATTTTATAAAGAAGGCTCCTTTCGCAGGAGCTCCCACACATCCTGAGATTGTACTGGAAGGCAGATCTAGTTCCCTGCCACCAAAGTGTGGAATCGGCTACTCCACTCCGGTAGCAGAAAGCGGATCCCTTCGACCCCATCTGCCCCAATGTGCACTGGCATTCACGCCCTGCACAGCCCTCACCAACCCCACACCTGGGAGTCCTAGCCAGATGCAGGGCAGCTACAAGACCTAGCCGTTTCAAGGTGAGTCACAGCCTTGGCTGCAGGTTGATATCACCTAGGAGCTTCGAAAAACAGCCTGAGAACTCGCTCCAAAGATCCTGATTTACTAGCTGTGGGGTGTGGCGTGCGCATCAGGATTTTTAGAATCAGGTGATTCTAATTTTCAGCAGGGCTCAGAACCACCAATTTGGAAGCTGATTGAAAGATGCTCACTCATCCATCAACCATGCAACCTGCCTAGAAGCAAAGCACAGACTGCTTATTTCAGCATTTTGACCCATTATTGTGCTCCTTAGAAATGTTGCCAACAAATATTCATTTGCATGCTAATGAAAATAAACGGCTCTTAGAATGAAGACCTGGGTAAGCAGTGTTTGGATGGAACTCAATTTTTCCTGTTCAGAATGCTGACAGGGCAGCAGCTGGCATACACTTGGCAGTTATTAAATATTTTTATTTTTTGAGCAATTTAATTGGTGCTTTCACATCTGTTATGTATCCTGTTTGGAAAAGTTCCTTTAAACTAGTTGAATAATATCTACTTTTCCCTTTTCCTATATCAAATTATTTAAAATGGGCTAAACATAATTATACTCATGTATTCCACCAATATACAAATTTGGGGGAAGGAAACAAGTTTTCTTGCATTTTCAACTTCCCACCCTCAACACATGAACACAGTTTTCAGTAATGAAATAACACTGATGTGGCCTAGAAAAGAGGTTTTATCTGGGCACACAAAGCATTAAATCAAAGGTCAGCCAGCTCTCTCCTTCTGGCTGCTAGGGGGAGGGAGGGAAGATGCTGGTAACTCTCCCAGCAAGTGGGTCTTTCTCCCCCTTCTCTGAGCTGGGAGTACAGACAGGCCATGACCCCCAGCACACCTATACTCCTGACCATGAAAATCACAACACCCTATTCACAAGGTGGACTTTGAAAATAAAATTCCTTTAATTCATGAGCTTGCCCCTGCCATTGCTTCCGCCTGTTTTTCTGCAGGTATTCTGCATGTTTCTATTGATTGTTTCCTCAACACCTTCCAGCTACACACAGAGAAAAAGGGCGCGTGTGCGCGCACACACATACACAAGAAGGGGGTGAAATCTGTGTGCTACTTTGCAATATTTTCAATGAAGGCATGTATTATCTGTTCTTTTTTGAGGCAGATAATTTAATCTAGACAATTTCGAGGATAGTCAGTGTGATCCAGGGATGTCTTGGTCACATTTCAAGTTAATAAGTTGAAATCAGGTTGATCTCTAAAGTTTTCTTCTCGTTAAAACCTGGATTGATTCTGGGAAGTTGGCTTTCGGGACTTAAGCTGTAGAGGATCAGCCAGCTGCTATAGAGAGCACAGCCTGGAAACAGGGCAAGTAAGAAGCAGAGAAATAAGCCAGGAGGTACTTGCCTAAGTCCAGGTATGAGAAGAAGATGTTATTCCAACTAGGGATATAGCAGTAACAATGGAAAGATACAAATAGGTTCCAGACACATTTCAGAGAATCATAGATGCTTAACATGATTTAATATCTAGATTATTTTTATCTCCAAAATATATTAAGTAAACACACAAAAAACAAGATGCAGAAAAGTAAAGTGTATTTTCATTTTCTGTAAAAAAGACATGCATTTCCTTGCTATGTATTAACAAATGTATCTATAGGATACAGAAGAAATTAATATCGTTGTTGAATCTGGAGAGAATAATTAGGTGGCAGTGAAGCAATGGTAGGAGGGTGACCCTTCAGTGTACATACTTTTGTACCTTTTAAGCTCTGTAAATATATTACCTGTTCAAAAAAAATTTTTTTTTAATTTTTTTAAAAGAAAGAGGAAGATAACAGTGAAATGTTACCAATTTCAAATAAAAACTTCATCTGTATCATTTTCTACACCTCCACCGAAGCTCGACTGGTATCCCAATAAAATCCCAATAAAATTTAGACTTAGTATGTAAAATTCTTGACTTCTTCAATAAGGCAAATACCTGCCACGGTACATACAGCAGGTTTATGGCCTAACATTAAAATTAATAAGGTTTCCCTAGGTCTAAGTTATAAAAAACTTAGCATAAGGGAATCAAATGGAAAAAACGTAAAATTTTGAGTGGCCAGAAAAATAAAAGCATGTTCATTTTTAGGTCTGTGAAAAAGGAGAACTTAATCTAAACTGTAATAAGATATCTGACTATGAACTGTTAGTTACAACATTAATTGTAATTTAGAGATGTAGGAGTTTCCAACTACTGTTGCCTGAAGATACTGGCCCCATGATCTTAGACTAAAATGACCAGTGAAGCACTGAACATCATAGAAAGAATACTAGATGTAACACTGAAAGTAGTTTGCATCCTGAAAACCATCCTAGTAGAAAGTTGTGGCCCATCCATACAGAGAAAGCCAGACAGGGTTCTAATGCCCAAGAAAGAAAGGCAAAATCTATGTATAATCACTGTTTAAGAAAGGAAAAAAAAGAAAGAATTTAAGAATGCACGATAATATTCTTTCTTTTTTGCAACAACAAAAAATGAAGTTGAGAAAAATTTGCAGAAATCACCCAGTTATCTCCACCCCAGGACCCGTCAGTACTCCCAGAGACCTTGGCTTGAGCACCCTCTGTACTCCAAGGATGGTCAGCTTGCTCCACACATGTAGTTGGAAGAAATTCACTCCACTGTTGCTGGAATATTCAAATTCTATTTTAAAATTTGTCTAAGTGCAAAATCTGCTTAAATTTCTACTTTTTGTTTCTAGTTCCACTTTCCTAAAGCCAACCTGAAAAAAATTCCTCTTCTTCCAAATTCTTCTTCCTCCAAAAGCCTTCAGATGTTTAACAACAATCTTGGCATTTCTGACATCTTTTTTCCCCAGATTACATACATCTCTAGTCCCTTCGTACGGTAACAGGATTTCCAGTTCTGCTAACGTGCCTGCTCTCTGGCTATACTCTGACCAAGGAATGTATAGGGAGCCAAGGACCAATAAAAGGGTTTTCCGGAGTGATATTACGTAGAACTACTTTTCAAAGTGTAGCTCCTAATGGGACTTACAGAACTGATTAGCCTTCAGGATGGTATGTGCTGAAACTGTATGACAAAGGCTGAGAAACAATGTGCGTCTTTAAATTACTGTCATTAGTGTCTTTCGTAAGACCAGTGGATTAAAGACAATAACTGGAGAATAAGTGGGAGGTTATGAAGTAAAAATAGTGAGTGAAGATCAGAGTTTTCAAATTTAACATGTACATGAATCACCAGATCTTCTTAAAAAAACAGATTCTGGGGACTTCCCTGGTGGTCCAGGGGTTAAGAATCCGCCCTCCAAGACTTCCCTGGTGGTCCAGTGGCTAAGACTGTGCTCCCAATGCAGGGGGCCCGGGTTCAATCCCTGCTCAGGGAACTAGAGTTCACACGCCACAACTAACAGACCCTGCATGCCGAAACTAAGACCCGGCACAGCCAGATAAATAAATAAATAAATATTTAAAAAGAAAAAAGAAAAGAATCTGCCTTCCACTGCAGGGGACAGGGATTCAATCCCCGGTCGGGGAACTAAGATCCCACATGCCATGGGGCAACTAAGCCTGCGCACCAAACTAGAGAGTCCACGTGCCGCTACTACTGAGCCCACGCGGCACAACTAGAGAGAAGCCCACGCACCATGACGAAAGATCCCACGTGCTGCAAGTAAGACCCAATGCAGCCAAAAATAAATAAATTAATTATTAATTTAAAAAAACAGATTCTGATTCAGTTGTGGGAGGAGGGAGTGATGAGGCTCTGCCTTCTCACAAGCACCCAGATGATGCCCATGCTGCTGGGACAGTGATCACCCTTTGAAGCAACAGCCATATTGCAAATCCATAAACAGGATATAGGGGATGTTTTAGCATAAAATGAAACAAACTTTATCCAACACGGCAAACACTGCTATACAAAACAAACAAAAAAAACAACTCCAGTCTATCAGATATATGGTAACTCTTTGGGGACAATAACATCTATTACCATAATCTTAGAGAGAGATTTCAAAATGCCAAGTCTCTGAAAGAAACACATTTCCATTTTCTGTCCCAAAGTGAAAAATCCTAAATAAACCAGTACTCCTTGGGTCATGTGTAAAGCTGTGGACGCATGAAGGTAGGCATAGTGCAGGAGATGTTATCCTTCTCATATCCTTACCCAACTGTCTTAATCCACCTTTCTGCATCAGGCATGAAAATCTTAGCTGATAAGCTTTCTGAAATGTGTTCAGATAAAGGAGGCACTTGGAAAAATGTTGATATTTACCATTACATATCCACATCTGGGTCTTATAACTATCCATAATGAATCCCAAATATGTCTATTTATGTGAGTTTGCACAAATATGTATTTATTCAGAAAAAAATTGGAAGATAAATTTTTCTTTGAAAAAATAAGGAGGGTTCTTTACAAAACATATGCAAAGAAAAGGAACAGGACAAACAAAATCTGAGAAAATGTATTAAAGACTACATAAAAGGGGACCTTCAAGATGGTGGAGTAGCAAGACATGAAGATCACCTTCCTCCCCACAAATACACCAAAAATACATCTGCATGTGGAACAACTCCTACAGAACACCTACTGTATGCTGGCAGAAGACCTCAGACTTCCCAAAAGCCGTGTGGCTGAAAGGATCTTGGTGCTCCGGCCTGGTGTCAGGCCTGAGCCTCTGAGGTGGGAGAGGTGAGTGCAGGATATTGCACCATCAGAGACTTCCCGGCCCCAGGTAATATCAATCAGCAACAGCTCCCCCAGAGATCTCCATGTCAACGCTAAGACCGAGCTCCATCCAAGAGCCGGCAGAAGCAGACTCCAGCACTGGACACCCCATGCCAAACAACTAGCAAGACAGGAACACAACCCCACCCGTTAGCAGAGAGGCTGCTTAAAATCATACTAAGTTCACAAACACCCCAAAGCACACCACCGGCCATGGCCCTGCCCACCAGAAAGACAAGATGCAGCCCCACCCACCAGAACACACACACCAGTCCCCTCCACCAGGAAGCCTACACAAGCCACTGAACCAACCTCACTCACTGGGGACAGACACCAAAAACAACGGGAACAACGAAC
>NC_041223.1:27308339-27312797 GCF_002837175.3 Physeter macrocephalus | reverse complement strand
CAAAAATACATCTGCATGTGGAACAACTCCTACAGAACACCTACTGTATGCTGGCAGAAGACCTCAGACTTCCCAAAAGCCGTGTGGCTGAAAGGATCTTGGTGCTCCGGCCTGGTGTCAGGCCTGAGCCTCTGAGGTGGGAGAGGTGAGTGCAGGATATTGCACCATCAGAGACTTCCCGGCCCCAGGTAATATCAATCAGCAACAGCTCCCCCAGAGATCTCCATGTCAACGCTAAGACCGAGCTCCATCCAAGAGCCGGCAGAAGCAGACTCCAGCACTGGACACCCCATGCCAAACAACTAGCAAGACAGGAACACAACCCCACCCGTTAGCAGAGAGGCTGCTTAAAATCATACTAAGTTCACAAACACCCCAAAGCACACCACCGGCCATGGCCCTGCCCACCAGAAAGACAAGATGCAGCCCCACCCACCAGAACACACACACCAGTCCCCTCCACCAGGAAGCCTACACAAGCCACTGAACCAACCTCACTCACTGGGGACAGACACCAAAAACAACGGGAACAACGAACCTGCAGCCTGCAAAAAGAAGACCCCAAACACAGTAAGTTAAACAAAAGGAGAAGATAGAGAAATTTGCAGCAGGTGAAGGAACAAGGTAAAAACCCACCAGACCAAACAAATGAAGAGGAAACAGGCAGTCTACCTGAAAAAGAACTCAGAGTAATGATAGTAAAGGTGATCCAAAATCTTAGAAACAGAATGGAGAATATACAAAAAATGTTTAACAAGGACCTAGAAGAACTAAAGAGCAAACAGACAATTATGAACAACACAATAAGTGAAAATAAAAATTCTCTAGAAGGAATCAATAGCAGAATAACTGAGGCAGAAGAATGGATAAGTGACCTGGAAGATAAAATAGGGGAAATAACTACTGCAGAGCAGAATAAAAAAAAAAGAATGAAAAGAATTGAGGACAGTCTCAGAGACCTCTGGGATAACATTAAAGGCACCAACATTCGAATTATAGGGTCCCAGAAAAAGAATAGAAAAAGAAAGGGTCTGAGAAAATATCTGAAGAGATTATAGTTGAAAACTTCCCTAACATGGGAAAGGAAAGAGTCAACCAAGTCCAGGAAGTGCAGAGAGTCCAGACAGGATAAATCCAAGGAGAAACATTCCAAGACACATATTAATCAAACTATCAAAATTTAAACACAAGAAAAAATATTAAAAGCAGCAACGGAAAAGCAACAAATAACATACAAGGGAATCCCCATAAGGTTAACAGCTGATCTTTCAGCAGAAACTCTGCAAGCCAGAAGGGAGTGGCAGGACATATTGAAAGTGATGAAAGGGAAAAATCTACAATCAAGATTACTCTTCCCAGCAAGGATCTCACTCAGATTCGTAGGAGAAATTAAAACCTTTACAGACAGGAAAATGTTAAGAGAATTCAGCACCACCGGGCTTCCCTGGTGGCACAGTGGTTGAGAGTCTGCCTGCTGATGCAGGGGACATGGGTTCGTGCCCCAGTCCAGGAAGATCCCACATGCTGCGGAGCAGCTAGGCCCGTAAGCCATGGCCGCTGAGCCTGTGCATCCGGAGCCTGTGCTCCGCAACGGGAGAGGCCACAACAGTGAGAGGCCCATGTGCTGCAAAAAAAAAAAAAAAAAAAAAAAAGAATTCAGCACCACCAAACCAGCTTTACAACAAATGCTAAAGGAACTTCTCTAGGCAGGAAACACAAGAGAAGGAAAAGACCTACATAACAAACCCAAATCAATTAAGAAAAGGTAATAGGAACATACATATCGATAACTACCTTAAATGTAATGGATTAAATACTCCAACCAAAAGACATAGACTGGCTGAATGGATACAAAAACAAAACCCGTATATATGCTGTCTACAAGAGACCCACTTCAGACCTAGGGACACATACAGACTGAAAGTGAGGGCATGGAAAAAGATATTCCGTGAAAATGGAAATCAAAAGAAAGCTGGCATAGCAATTCTCATATCAGACAAAATAGACTTTAAAATAAAGACTATAACAAGAGACAAAGAAGGACACTACATAATGATCAAGGGATCATTGTTCTGAAGACAGAACAATTGTAAATATTTATGCACCCAACATAGGAGCACCTCAATACATAAGGCAAATGCTAACAGCCATTAAAGGGGAAATCGACAGTAACACAATCATAGTAGGGACTTTAACACCCAACTTTCACCAATGGACGGATCATCCAAAATGAAAATAAATAAGGAAACACAAGCTTTAAATGACACATTAAACAAGACGGACTTAATTGATATTTATAGGACATTCCATATCCAAAAACAACAGAATACACTTTCTTCTCAAGTGCTCATGGAACATTCTCCAGGATAGATCATATCTTGGGTCACAAATCAAGCCTCAGTAAATCTAAGAAAATTGAAATCATATCAAGTATCTTTTCCAACCGCAACACTATAAGACTAGATATCAATTACAGGAAAAAAACTGTAAAAAATACATATGTAAGCTAAACAATACGCTACTAAATAACCAAGAGATCACTTAAGAAGTAAAAGAAGAAATTAAAAAATACTTAGAGGGCTTACCTGGTGGCACAGTGGTTAAGAATTCACCTGCCAATGCAGGGGACACGGGTTCGATCCCTGATCTGGGAGGATCCCACATGCCACGGAGTAACTAAGCCCATGCACCGCAACTACTGAGCCTGCATTCTGGAGCCTGTGAGCCACAACTACTAAGCCTGCGTGCCACAGTTACTGAAGACTGAATGCCTAGAGCCTGTGCTCTGCAACGAGAGGCCACCGAAATGAGAAGACTACACACCGCAACGAAAAAGTAGCCCCCACTTGCTGCAACTAGAGAAAGCCTGCGCACAGCAACCGAGACCCAATGCAGCCAAAAATAAATAAATAAATAAATAAATTTTTTTTAAAAAAACCTAGAAACAAATGACAATGAAAACACGATGACCCAAAACACATGGGATGCAGTAAAAGCAGTTCTAAGAGGGACATTTACAGCAATACAATCCTAACTCAAGAAACAAGAAAAATATCAAACAGACAACCTAATCTTACACCTAAAGCAATTAGAGAAAGAAGAACAAAAAAAACCCCCAAAGTTAGCAGAAGGAAAGAAATCATGAAGATCAGATCAGAAATAAATGAAAAACAAATGAAGGAAACACTTGCAAACATCAATAAAACTAAAAGCTGTTTCTTTGGGAAGATAAACACAAAACAAGAAAACTACAGGCCAATATCACTGATGAACATAGATGCAAAATCCTCAACAAAATACTAGCAAACAGAATCCAACAGCACATTAAAAGGATCATACACCATGATCAAGTGGGGTTTATTCCAGGAATGCAAGGATTCTTCAATATATGCAAATCAGTTAATGTGATACACCATATTAACAAATGGAACGATAAAAACCATATGATAATCTCAATAGACAGAGAAAAAGCTTTTGCCAAAATTCAACACCCATTTATGATAAAAACTCTCCAGAAAGTAGGCATAGAGAGGACCTACCTCAACATAATAAAGCCCATATATGACAAACCCACAGCCAAAATCATTCTCAGTGGTGAAAAGCTGAAACCATATCCTCTAAGATCAGGAACAAGACAAGGTTGCCCGCTCTCACCACTATTATTCCACATAGTTTTGGAAATTTTAGCCACAGCAATCAGAGAAGAAAAAGAAATAAAAAGAATCCAAATTGGAAAAGAAGTAAAACTGTCACTGCACTGCACGGTTTGCAGATGACATGATACTATACATAGAGAATCCTAAAGATGCTATCAGAAAAAATGACTGTATTACACAAAGCAATCTACAGGTTCAATGCAATCCCTATCAAACTACCAATGGCAGTTTTCACAGAACTAGAAAAAAAAATTCACAATTTGTATGGAAACACAAAAACCCTGAATCGCCAAAGCAATGTTGAGAAAGAAAAACGGAGCTGGAGGAATCAGGCTCCCTGACTTCAGACTATACTACAAAGCTACAGTAATCAAGACAGTATGGTACTGGCACAAAAACAGAAATATAGATCAATGGAACAGGATAGGAAGCCCAGAGATAAACCCACACAATTATGGTCACGTTATCTTTGATAAAGGAGGCAGGAATGTACAGTGGAGAAAGGACAGCCTCTTCAATAAGTGGTGCTGGGAAAACTGGACAGCTACATGTAAAAGTATGAAATTAGAACACTCCCTAACACCACACACAAGAATAAACTCAAAATGGGTTAAAGACCTAAATGTAAGGCCAGACACTAAAAAACTCTTAGAGGAAAACATAGGCAGAACACTCTATGACATAAATCACAGCAAGATCCTTTTTGACCCATCTCCTAGAGAAATGGAAATAAAAACAAAAATAAACAAATGGGACCTAATGAAACTTAAAAGCTTTTGCACAGAAAAGGATACCATAAACA
>NC_041223.1:27308078-27308282 GCF_002837175.3 Physeter macrocephalus | reverse complement strand
CAAACAACCCAATCCAAAAATGGGCAGAAGACCTAAATAGACATTTCTCCAAAGAAGATATACACATTGCCAACAAACACATGAAAGGATGCTCAACACCACTAATCATTAGAAAAATACAAATCAAAACCACAATGAGGTATCACCTCACATGAGTCAGAATGGCCATCATCAAAAAATCTACAAACAATAAATGCTGGAGAG
>NC_041223.1:27266749-27307772 GCF_002837175.3 Physeter macrocephalus | reverse complement strand
AGATGAATGGATAATGAAGATGTGGCACATATATACAATGGAATATTACTCAGCCACAGAAAGAAATGAAACTGAGTTATTTGTAGTGAGGTAGATGGACCTAGAGGCTGTCATACAGAGTGAAGTAAGTCAGAAAGAGAAAAACAAATACTGTATGGTAACACATATATATGAAATCCAAAAAAAAAATGGTTCTGACGAACCTAAGGGCAGGACAGCAATAAAGACGCAGCCGTAGAGAATGGACTTGAGGACACAGGGAGGGGGAAGGGTAAACTGAAACGAAGTGAGAGAGTAGCACTGACATATATACACTACCAAATGTAAAACAGATAGCTAGTGGGAAGCAGCTATATTGCACAGGGAGGTGAGCTCAGTGCTTTGTGACCACCTAGAGGGGTGGTATAGGGAGGGTGGGAGGGAGATTTAAGAGGGAGGGGATATGGGGATATATGTATACATAAATCTGATTCACTTTGGCTAGTGGGAAGCAGCTATATTGCACAGGGAGATCAGCTCAGTGCTTTGTGACCACCTAGAGGGGTGGTATAGGGAGGGTGGGAGGGAGATTTAAGAGGGAGGGGATATGGGGATATATGTATACATAAATCTGATTCACTTTGTTACACAACAGGAACTAACACAACATTGTAAAGCAATTATACTTCAATAAAGATGTTTAAAAAAAAAGAAAAAAGATTACATATAAGATTTCATGATGTCAATACAACGGTGGGAAGTTTTTTTGGTATTTTGTTTTGTTTTGTGTAAGAATGAAGGTGAAATTAAACTACAGAACTTAACATGTGGCATAGTACAATAAGAAATACCTTTGAGATTAAGAATTTAAAATTGAAGGCAAATCTAAGAAAGTTAAAAGGTGAAGTAGACATTTTGTAGAAACTGTGATAAAAAATGAGAGAACTACGGACTTCCCTGGTGGTGCAGTGGTTAAGAATCTGCCTGCCAATGTAGGGGACATGGGTTCGAGCCCTGGTCTGGGAAGATCCCACATGCCGCAGAGCAACTAAGCCCATGCACCACAACTACTGAGCCTGCGCTCTAAAGCCTGCAAGCCACAACTACTGAGCCCATGTGCCACAACTACTGAAGCCCACGTGCCTAGAGCCCAAGCTCTACAACAAGAGAAGCCACCACAATGAGAAGCCCGTGCACCACAACGAAGAGTAGCCCCTGCTCGCAGCAACTAGAGAAAGCCCGCGCACAGCAACGAAGGCCCAACACAGCCAAAAATAAAAATAAATAAAATAAATAAATTTTTTTTAAAAAATGAGACAACTACTTCCAAGGAAAGGCCATAGAATAAAACAGCTTTAAATAGATAAACACCAATTAAGGTTCTTGGATGCCTGCACACACACACACACACACACACACACATATATAATATATATAATACATATGTACACACAATTTTTATAGTTGAGGAAAAATTCAGCCAGTGGAAGGGGTTTCTTCAGTATCTTTCTTATACAGTTATAGGCAAATTATTATCTAAAGAAATAAAAGTGGAACAATATAGAAAATTATATAATATGGTTGAAAAGTTGTAAAAGATTTTGCCTTAATAATTATTGGGGCCCCAGTAGGATACTTATGCTAAGGCAACCAGTGAAGATGCAATCACTCTATGCTACTTGGTTGTCTAATATGAATCTAGACTTTAATGTCTCAGGACCATTTTCATGCCCATAGTTAGATGACCCCCTTCACACCAACAGAATGCTCACTCATCTTCCAAAAGGCTGAGCTCAAAAATGACCTCCTATTAGATCTTCTGTCACCCATAGCACAAAGTCTAGTTTGCAATTACCATGAACTTAGAATCTGTCATTTTTTTATCAGTCTTGTCCAACAGGATGTGAGCTTCCAGGTAAAAAATGAGCCTAATTCATCAGCATCATATAAGCCTACACGAATGTCTATTGAGTGACTAAGTGAATAATGCTGGATGTTAGAGGCCAGGGATGAAGGGGGCTCATGGAGGCTGCGCTTTGCAGCATGTCTCCATCCACAGTTTAAGGAGCAACCCAGTACAGTTCATGGCGAGCAGCTGTATAGGTGAACCACCTACTGATGCACCTTTCAAACTCATTCTCTTCCAACTTAGCAACATGCAAACAACCGTCATTACACAAACACCCCTACACCAATATACTCATCAAAGCAGAAATTAGAGACAAGGTGTGGTCACCCTCCCTCCTTACCCCATTGACTCTGGGAAAAGTCACAGCCCCCTGCCCTTCCACTTTTTCATTAGCCAATACAGAATGGTTCAAAAGCACATCCTACTGTCCCCTGAAAGACAATAAACACCTCTTCTCATGCTAGTTTGGTGTCTCAAAGAACTGTTGAGGACCACTAGTTCTCCTTAATGATGAAGGGATGAATTGTTAGAGTTCATGATCATCGAAGTATTTTTGTTGTTAAAAATAACTTGTCACATTACTTCCTCAACAAGATCACAAGGTATCTTAGGTAGCTTTAGAACATGTTGCTCTTAAAAGGTATTTCTGGGCTTCCCTGGTGGCGCAGTGGTTGAGAATCTGCCTGCTAACGCAGGGGACACGGGTTCAAGCCCTGGTCTGGGAGGATCCCACATGCCACGGAGCAACTAGGCCCGTGAGCCACAACTACTGAGCCTGCGCGACTGGAGCCTGTGCTCTGCAACAAGGGACGCCACGTTAGTGAGAGGCCCGGGCACCGCGATGAAGAGTGGCCCCCGCTTGCCACAACTAGAGAAAGCCCATGCGCAGAAACGAAGACCCAACACAGCAAAAATAAATAAATTAACTAATAAACTCCTACCCCCAACATCTTCTTTAAAAAAAAAAAAAGGTATTTCTGAATCTAGACTAAAAAATTTGGCTTTTATTCTCCCCGATTTATCTTTGGTTTCGATTGATGGGAAGAAAAAGGGTCTTAAATTTGTCAAAAGCTATCATCTCAGACATTTCATTTTCTTCCCCTCTCTAAATTAAGTAGTTCCAAGTCCTCATCCTGCAGTGTGTTTACACAATTGTCTCCTGCTTCTAAGGATCAACTACTAAATGCAAAGCTTTCCACTAATCTCACTTAGTGTTTCAGGGATGCTAAAAATTCTGGATTTTCTGATAAACTTTAAAATTTTGCTTGTCAGAATGACAAGTAAAACAGAGAATTTGTTCCTCTCTTTGGGGAACTCGTTAGGTCGTTTTCTCATGACTTCTAACTCCAGTGAGTGCATTTCCTTCTTTTTCTGTTTTTTTTTTTTTTTCCCCTCCCTCTTCTTCACTGCTTAATCCTACCGGAGCAGCATTCCCTTGCCATATCTCAAGTACTCTATAGAAATCTGCTCATAATCTTTGCTTCTCCTTGGGCTCTGGCTGCTCTTTTGGTTTATGATTTTACCACCTTCATTTTGGATGAGGTCACCAAAAGACCCGTCATCCTACATCTTCCCAGGCATGTTAACCTTTTATTTGGAGATTACAGCAATATCTTTCGGTAGTTTAAATCACAGATTAGTAAAAAGAACTGAATTCCAGATTGCATTATTATAGCCCATGGGAATTTGGGAGATTGTGGAGTTTACTAGCACTAAAGAAACACAGAAGCAAACGCTAACAGGATGTTAAATATAGTTGTGAGGACTTTGGCCAAATATAGTAATATTTTCACAAAGAAACATATTGGTAGACAATAACCTGCTTATTTCTTCCTTCTATCCAGCAAACATAAAAATGGCAAAATGCCTCTAATGTAGAAATCTGCTGGCAAGTTACAGCCCGCAGGTGCCGAATTAAACAACCCTTCCCCACCCTTCTCAACAATCAAAGAGCAATGTTTTAAAAATGTGACCTCAGCCTAGAAAGGCTGTGAACAGTGCTTGGGAAGAAGACAGCGTGTTGTTACGGTTCTTGTTTTCTGGTTCAAAGTATTATTTCCCAACCCAGGCCGCTCAAGAAGGGATGTGGTTATACAGAAAGTAGATTCAGGCTTGCATTCTTGTAGTCCAACTCACCAAACATGTAAAATATCAAAAACACACCGACTTAAAAGAAAAAGCCAAGCTACTCCTACTTTTAGAAGGTTACCACCCTAGAAATATAGGTGAACCTTTAGTATGATTATGCTTGATGGCATCCCAATGACCACGGTAAACATTTGGGTTCTAGCTCAATTTCTTTTTTTCTTTCTTTTTAAAATTTATTTTATTGAAGTATAGTTGATTTACAATGTTGTGTTAATTTCTGCTGTACAGAAAAGTGATTCAGTTATACATACATATACAGTCTTTGTCATGTTCTTTTCCATTATGGTTTATCATAGGATATTGAATATAGTTCTCTGTGCTATAAAGTAGGACCCTGTTGTTTATCCATTCTATATATAATAGCTTGCACGGCTCTAGCTCAATTTATAAAAACATCTCGTCTTCTTTTAAAGTCATCTTTATTTACTTTTAGTTCATCTTTTTCAGGGTGCTTCATACCTTCCAAGAAAGATTTGTACATTCATTCTCTGCATCCCTTTATCCCTCCCTCTCCCCTTCCCTCTCTCCTTCATTCATTCAAATATTCCACAATTTTTTTAGCACCTATCATGCCCCAAGCATGGTTCTAGGCACTGGTGCTACTGAGATGATTAATCTATAAGTCTGTGTTTTCAAAGGCTTATAGTCTAGAGGCAGAGGAGGATTTTAAACAAATCGACTGTAATTTGCATCAATAAGGGCTATATGATAGGGAGGTGTGCATGGGAGAGTGTGTGGGTTATATATGACATTTCAGATGTGTTCTGAAGTGTGGTTTCACTCTAGACTGAGGAAATAATGCAAAGACATAGAGTTGTGAAAAGGGAGAATTTCAGCGTGGCTAGGACAGTGGCTGGCGGCAAGGGAGACAGAGGTCAGGCAGAGGTTTAAGGGTTTGAGGATCCGGGTTCAAGTCCGAGTGTAGGCTTTAGAAGGTGGGTTCTGCCCGCCCTGCCTGATACACGCTCCTCCCAGATCTCTGCATGGTTCTTTCACATCATTCAGGCTCTGTGTCTCAATACCACCTCCTCGTAATTCTTGCGCCTCCACCTACAATTCCTGGCTCTAGTCCACCTCTGCCCTATGCTGTCTTATTTTTTCTTCATGGTACTTATCCCAACAGGGAGTCATTATTTGTTTACTTGTCTGCTTGTTTATTGAGTGACATTTTCTTAAGACCTACTGGGGGACCACAAATGCTATACAAAAGAATGCCTATATTTTAGATAATTTTTCATTTGTGGGAAGCCTGTATTTAAATAAATCTGAGTCATCAACCCATAAAACAGTAATAGAGGCCTTTTTGCTTTTTTTCCTGTGAATGCTGGATTCTCTACCTTTCCTTCCTGTGAAATTATATGAACCCAGTGTTAGGCAGCAACAGTGCTTACTACAGCTAGTACTGTAGGCTCTCTGTATCCATAGAGGCTGGCTAGGCACTCAGATGAATGGATGAATAAGGAGCAAGGAACCAAAGATGACACTGAGGTGTCTAGTCTGAATGACTGGAGAGAAAATACAACCAGGGACACGGGTTTCAGAGAGAAGATGATAGCATTAATTTGAGGTTAGAAGAGATGTTCATTCAGTAGATTGTTGGATACATGGAAATGGAGCTAAGGAGGGAAGAATGGGCTGCAATTACGTACTTGAAAGTTAACAACATGGCTATATCAGAGCACAGTGAAATGATCTTTTGGGATGTCTGTCTTTCCAACTAGACTATAAGCTCCTTAAGGGTACCATAAGCTCCATGGTTTCCTGCTGCTATAAACTGAACAATCATGTCCCCCCAAAATTCACATGTTGAAACACAGTCCCTAAAGTGATAGCATTTGGAGAATGGGCCTTTGAGAGATGGTTAGGTCATAAGGATGGATCCCTCACGAATGGGATTAGCACCCTTACCAAAAAGACCTCAAGGAGCTCCCTCACCCCTTCCACCATGTGAGGGCATAATGAGAAGATAGCCATTTACGAACAAGGAAGCAGGCCCTCACCAGACACTGAATCTTCCAGTGCCTTGATCTTGGACTTCCCAGCCTCCAGATCTGTGAGTAATACACGTTTGTTGTTTAAACCACCTTGTCTATGGTATTCTGTTGTAGCAGCCTGAACTGACTGACACCATATTTTCATCCCAGATATCCTAAATAATGAGAGAACATTAAGAAAGACAGAGGGAAAGCTGTCAGTCTTACGTACTTTCCTGTTAAGGAGAATGAAGACAAAAGGCCATATTATGCGATACGTGAAGTCTCTGTGGATTCATCAGAAGAGATGAATTTCTAATAAGTGATGGGGGGAAAGACAACCATAAGAGGTGAAGAACATGAGTCAGAGAGCAGAGATTACTTTTTCAAGAATTTTATCAGAGATGTTTCGGCCTCGCGGGAGCTGATGGTCCAGTACATGGGTAAGGTCTCCTTTTCCTCTTCCAGCTTGTCAGGAAGAGTTACCCCAAAGGCACCTCCAGGAGACACTTTCTCAAGTGTATACGTGGGCTTTCTCTTCAGAGCCACTCTAGGCCTTGAAGCAAAGCTCCTTTCTGCTCCTCCAGCACCTTCATGAACTTCCATCCAGTCAGGGTTAAGACCTGAGGAAACTCAGAGGTTTCAGTGCTGTGGTAGAAACTGATAGGAAGGCTCTTTGACCTGCTTTGGTTCCAAACCATTCAAACCACCTAGCCCAGAGAAGGAGATCTTCAAGGGCTCCAGCCTAGCTCAACAGATTTATACTGGGCCTGAGGCCAGAGCCCCATGTAATAATCGAGAGATGCTTTGCCTTGCTGCATTTTCTGGCCACATACCTACCTCTGGGATCTCTCAAGAAAATAAGTTCCAGGGTAGAATTGTCGTATTCCTTAGGAACCCAGCCAAATACAACTACAACAGCATCTCAATTTCAACACAGCTTACAGGACGAGAGTCAGGGCTGGGTGTGCAGAGAAATAAGATCAAGGGAGCTGTTCAAATATTGGGAAGCAAGAATTTTTTTATGAGAGTCATCTGTCTTGTCAGATAGCACCACAGATCTGTGAAATATTCATACATTAACTATTAACAAGATCCCCTTTTGCTACTATTAGAAAAATTTTTACCTATTAGAAAAATTAAAAGTTCACCTATTAGAAAAATTAAAAGTTCATCAGACATATTAATCAGAGAACTCATTTTATAGATCTTAGAGACTTCTTTTCATACCTTGAAATACCTGAATACATTTTAGATATAAAATAGAGAACGTAAAAATGAAACCATTTAAAGTGGTAAACTAGTCATGAGTGTTACATAAAAGTATTAGAACTAAAGTAATAGTCTTTGTGTAAGTAACTAATGCCTATTTTAATACAGGCACCCAATGTAAGACTTTTATTTAAATATTTTGGTACATTAGGTTCTTTAGTAATTTAGGAGCAAATACTATTTTGATTTTACTTTCATTTAAATGCACTGTAAATTAGTGTCCTTACATCATACTAAAATTTAAAATTGGGACTTCCCTGGTGGCACAGTGGTTAAGAATCTGCCTGCCAATGCAGGGGACACGGGTTAGAGCCCTGGTCCACGAAGATCCCACATGCCACAGAGCAACTAAGCCCGTGCGCCACAACTACTGAGGCTGCCCTCTAGAGCCCACGAGCCATAACTACTGAGCCCCCATGCCACAACTACTGAATCCCGCGCACCCTAGAGCCCGCAAGACACAACTACTGAGCCCGTGTGCCACAGCTACTGAAGCCCGCATGCCCTAGAGCCCAGGCTCCACAACAAGAGAAGCCACCACAGTGACAAACCCACACACTGCAATGAAGAGTAGCCCCTGCTCGCCGCAACTAGAGAAAGCCAGCATACAGCAACAAAGACCCAATGCAGCCAAAATTAATTAATTAATTAATTAATTAATTAAATTTATAAAAAATAAATTTTTAAAAATAAAATAAAATTAAACAATTTTCATGCACTTTAAAAGTTAGCTCCTGGGCTTCCCTGGTGGCGCAGTGGTTGAGAGTCTGCCTGCCGATGCAGGGGACGCGGGTTCGTGCCCCAGTCCGGGAAGATCCCACATGCCGCGGAGCGGCTGGGCCCGTGAGCCGTGGCCGCTGAGCCTGCGCGTCCGGAGCCTGTGCTCCGCAACGGGAGAGGCCGCAACAGTGGGAGGCCCGTGTACCGCAAAAAAAAAAAAAAAAAAGTTAGCTCCTTAGCCCCTGCAAGGTTAATTCTTACATAATGTTTTAAAGCACTGCAAAAAAAATCATTACATAATAAAGTTTTGGAATTTTTTACTTTTATTACTCTTATTAATTTTTATCTTTTACGATTTTTTTTAAAAGTCTTATAACTTTATATGATGAAAATTTAACCAAAATGAAAATTGTCTCTGCATTTATGCTGCATTTACAGGTCTTTGAGACATTCTTCCAGGACTCTAAGCTACTACTACGACTAATAATACCTTTTGTTTCTCATTTTTAAAAAATGGGTTCTGCCTTCCCGCCCAACCATTATCTTTTTCTTTTTTATTTTTGCGGTACGCGGGCCTCTCACTGTTGTGGCCTCTCCCGTTGCGGAGCACGGGCTCCGGACGCGCAGGCTCAGCGGCCATGGCTCACGGGCCCAGCCGCTCCGCGGCACGTGGGATCCTCCCGGACCGGGGCACGAACCCGTGTCCCCTGCATCGGCAGGCGTACTCTCAACCACTGCGCCACCAGGGAAGCCCCCGCCCAACCACTTTCAACTGGCATATCAAATAATTTTTGTAGTTAACGCATTCAGTCCAGATCTGTAGATTTTGGAAGAAAAACATTTTTATTCCTCCCTTACCTGAGCTTTAGAAAAATCAGTAAAATAGAGACCAGCAGGAAGCAATTGGCAAATTCATAAGTGAAGGCTTTGTTTATACTTCAATAATTTATAAATAATCAATGATTAGGTTTAAGTGTATTCTGCCTTGATTAAAACTGTTAGTCCCTCAGAAAATAAAAATGTGTTTTGAGTTTCTGCACATCTTACATTCACAGTAGGAATCCTGTTTTTTGCCTATTTTTCTATGTGCCAAACCTTTGTTAAGTAGAGGCTTTTGAAAGTAAATTGGCCTCTATACAGCCTAATTTACTTGTTCATTCAATGAATATTTACTGAATAAACACTATACACCAGGGGCTAGGTTGAACAATAGGGACAAAGGTGAATAAGAAGTTGATTCATGTATGTGCCATATTTCCCATTGCTGATGACAGGCAGGAATCAGTAACAAAAATCTACATTGTAACCTAAGAGTAACATGGTCCTGAGATCTTTAAAGAAGAAAGTTTCCTAAAATAGCCATTATACTAAAAACTATACATAAAGTACAAGTTGGAGGATGTAAAAGACTACCCATACACAAACTATCCCCTATTTTCAAAGAACAGGCTGTATCTACTATTAAAATGGGAAAGTCCACAGAACTTTAAAGGGGAAATGAAAATAAGCTAAAACAGCATTTTTACACATGTTTTAAGTTACTGAGGCAGGGAATGGGTTTTGAAAGTCTTTACCTAGTTTTTTATATCTCCAAGCGCCAAATAAATGCAATAAGCCAGGAGAGGGGGCTACAATCACTGCCTAACTTTTGAATCCTGTTCTGACAGGCACCAGGGACAGCAGGATAGAAACCACATGGGATGATTCAATCAGTCCTCCCTCATCTTGTGGAAGAACGATGGTATTTTTAAAACGCATCCGGGGAATTCACTGGTGGTCCAGTGGTAAAGAATCCGCCTAACAATGCAGGGGACACAGGTTCGATACCTGGTCAGGGAACTAAGATACCACATGCCGCGGGGCAACTAAGCCCACGCGCCCTGGAACCCGTGCACCACAACTAGAGAGAGAAAACCCGCATGCCACAACTAGAGAGAAGCCCGCGCACCAAAACAAAGAGCCCGCACACCACAACTAAGACCCAACACAGCTAAAAATAAATTAAATAAATAATAAATAAATATTTTTTAAAAATAAATGAAACGTATCCAATTGTGATATTCAAATTGCCATAAAATGGCAAGAACATCTCAAGCCTAAACAGCAAAGTAGAGTCAGCAGTCAGTAACATATAACTGTCACCAGCCTAGATTATTTTTTTCCTTCCCAAAACAATAAAGGACTTAAAGGCAGTTAAGACTAGTAAATCCTATACTAAATGTCAAGATACATGCCATTATACACATTGATCCGATTTCATTTTAGCCATGAGCAACAGCTAGAACAAAAGGCTACAGATTTTCTGAATAAAACTCTTACATGAGGTATTGCTTATGAAAATGATCAAATCCTTAAGTCACATATGTTCAATGAATTAAATTAACAGCACAATTTATTTATTTAAGAAATACTTATTGAACACCTATTACAGGTGAGCACTAGGGACACAAAAATGAAGAAAACAGACCTTAACCTAACTTAAAAAACTAACAGTCTCAACAGGGAGGCCAATCACGAAAATTCAGTAGAAGCCTGGCAACTGGCACTGTGGGAAGACAGAAGAGGGAGTTACTAACTGCCTGGGTGGGGATGCTTGAGGAGAGGTTTACAGAACTGGCCTAGAGGATGCAAAGGAGCTCCCCAGCAAGGGAGGGAAGTAAATTCCAGGCAGGAAGAAGAAAGGAGCCTAGAAGAACTGGGTCCCATTTTCGAAATCATCGGGTCTAAAACCTATCATCGCAGTAAAACTACAAAACTTGAAAGGGGGGAAATGGAAAAACAAACAGAAAATGACATTTGTACATAAAAATGGAGAG
Source organism: Physeter macrocephalus (assembly GCF_002837175.3). NCBI lineage: Eukaryota > Metazoa > Chordata > Mammalia > Artiodactyla > Physeteridae > Physeter > Physeter macrocephalus. The sequence goes on along the minus strand of NC_041223.1, from coordinate 27,296,955 downwards.
ATCCCTGAGCTTGGTTTATTAGGGAAACAGCCCTGAATCTGGGTCCAAACACAGGGCTTGGGAGAGGGAGTTGTGGAGGAGGCAAATGGACACCCAACCTGGGCAGACTTTGCAAATGCTGTGCTAACAAGTTTAGTTTCCTCCTGCAGCGGGTCAGAAGCCCGAAGCAAGAAACTGCACTGGTTAAAAAACCATTTCTGGGGCTTCCATGGTGGCTCAGTGGTTAAGAATCCACCTGCCAATGAAAGGGACACGGGTTCGAGCCCTGGTCTGGGAAGATCCCACATGCCGCGGAGTAACTAAGCCCACGTGCCACAACTACTGAGCCTGAGCTCTAGAGCCTGCGAGCCACAACTACTGAGCCCACGTGCCACAACTACTGAAGCCCGTGCACCTAGAGTCCGTGCTCTGCAACAGGAGAAGCCACCGCAATGAGAAGCCTGCGCACTGCAAAGAAGAGTAGCCCCCGCTTGCCGCAACTAGAGAGAGCCCGCGTGCAGCAGTGAAGACCCAACGCAGCCAAAGATAAATATAAATAAATGAATTTATTTAAAAAAAAAAAAAGCCATTTCTTAGCGACTACTGAGACAACACAAGAGAGAAGTGATGGAGAAGGAAGGTAAAAAGAGTGAGCCACCAAACGGCCCTCTTGAGAACAAAGACAGATAGAATGAATGTGTTTGGGGAAGACTGGCTCAGTCAGCAAGTCTACCAAAAATTCAAGATTGCTAGTGTCTTCGTTGACCAACAAGGTGCTGGAAAAAGGAAACAAAATAAATTTAATATTAAGACTTCAACTTCTTTGAATTTAAAATCCATGACCTTAAAGGAAGGCAGGCATATACTTTTGGTTTCTAATTTAAGCAGAGGACAACAGTGTCCATCTGGATCGAGGGACAAAAATAAGAAAGGAAAATCTATACGGATGGCCCTGCCAGAGAAGAGGTGCAAGAAAGAGGCAGGGCAGCAAATGGGGAAGGGAGTGGGTATGGGAAAGAGCCAACAGAACAACGGAGCTCCTGACTTTGTATGGATAACGCTGGACACACTTTGTTTGCCAAGTAGAAGAACCAATGCTTTTTCCAAATATAAACAGTACGTTTGATAGGATACCCAGCCAAGAACTGTCCGCCAATGTTTGCACATGACTCTCAGGTTTTCTGTGGGCAAAGATTAGAAAGAGAGGTTGGCTCATGCTTGTCACTGGTTCAGCCATCCATGGATGGCACCAGAAATAAGGCAGAGAGTGTGGGAGGGCAAGGCAGGAGGAGAGCTTAGATTAGGAAAAGTACAAAAAGAAAAGTAAACTTCTCGTCGAGCTTCTAAAGCCACGTAGAATTCAACAGGTGGAAAGCACCATGGGAAAGTACCTCCTGTACTCTGTCTCTATCTCTCTGGAAACTTTAACGCTGGCTGCAAACCTCTCTAGGGATAGGCACATTGCCTGTAGATTAAGCCAGTCCATGAACCACACGACTGTATCTGCACTTGACCGTAAGGGAAGGTCTCTCCCCCTTCTTATTCCCAGCCTCCTGAGGTCTCTTGGTTAATGGCCAGGCCACTGCTACCACCTGGTCCTCTCTGTGGCCCTACTCCTTCCTTGCCTTGCCTTCTGCACAGCTAGAGGGAAAAAACAACCAATCCTGTCCATTCCCAAAACTGAGATGGGGTAGTGAGACTTGGATGCATGTTAATTTGCACAGATTTTTGAAAAGCATCAACCTCCACTTTTTTGTATAACGAGTCAGTTAAGATCTGGAGTCTTGGGGAATTCCTTGGCGGTCCAGTGGTTAGGCCTCTGTGCTTTCACTGCTGAGGGCGTGGGTTCGATCCCTGGTCGGGGAACTAAGATCCCACAAGCCGCAGCATGGCCAATGAATGAATGAATGAATAAAAAAGATCTGGAGTCTTGGATGTATAAACTGGATTTTTCACAAAGTTGTTCACTGCCTTGTCCACTTCAAGCAGCAGCCAGGGCAAATTTTCAGCTGTCCAGTCTCTGTTCAACCATCTAATCCCAATAGACCCAAATATGTGGGGAACCAGGTCAGCTTTCAGACAAACCTTCTTCTGGTGGATAGCAAAAAGTCTCAGGAAAGTATCTGACAGCAAATTTTCTACCAGCCCTAACTGTAGAGAAAAAAAAAAAATTTTTTTTATAGGGGAAAAAATGTTTTCCATGTAAAGCATATTCTTGCTGAATCCATTCAGGTACCTTCCATTTTGAGTTTTAATTGCTTCTTTCTCAAAATTCAATGACTCTCCTTGAGGCTCAGGCCTTGGTTCTCTCCATGACCTAGCTACTACATGGAAGCGAAGCAGGCAGAGAGCCACTGACTTGGGGATCAACCCCCTGCACATGTGCACACCCACATGGTGTGAAGTACGCAAGGACATTCAGACTTGGTGGATGTTTCCAAAGACAACCACCATCAATTCCTCACCCCTCGGTCTGCACGTGCCCACTTCCCCATTTAGCTATCCCCCTCCTCTTGAGTCTGGGTTGGCACTGTGACTGCTTTGACCTACAAAATGCAGCCAAAGTCCTGAGAATTTTGAGACCAAAACATAAGAGAATTAACAGCTTCCACTTCCTTCTTCTGAGAAACACTCTGTCTCAGAATGCAAACACCATGTGTGAAGTCCAACCTGGCCGTGTGGAGAGGCCACAAGAGGAGAACTGAGGCCACTGCAGAGAGCCCACACCAACATCCAGGAACGGGAATGAGCCTTCCTGGACATTCTAGCCCAGTCCAGCACCTAGATGACTGCCGACCCAACCAACTACACATGAAACGGAAGAACCGCCCAGCAGAACCTAGTCGACGCCCTAAGTTGTGAGGGATAATAACAGATTGTTGTTAGAAGTCACTGCATTTTGTACGGTTTATTATGCAGCACACAGAAAAGTGAAACACACACTTCTCAAAATAATAAATCGTCACTGTGAATATATAAATGTTTCCCACTCCTTTCCTATCTACTTTCTCAGTTAATCCTCAAAACAATGGTAAATATAGGCTTTCCCATCGCAGAGAGGATATGTGAGGCAGAACCGAAACTCAAAGCAAGCCTCCTAACCCTAAAGCATGTGTCCTTCCCACCATGTCTCAGGAACTGAAACGTGTGAACGCTGTGCGGCCACCTCTCGGCTCCCTGCAAATCTGTCACTTTGGGCACCACGACTGCCACACATCTGCTTCCAGGGCTGCGTCGCTCTCCCAGCCCCAAATGCCCAGGCAATGGAGAACTTTTTAAACAGTATCTTAACAAAGTCAGGAGTCATCATTAGATGTCCCCACCATCATGAAAATCAAATTTATAAGGCAATATGGCAACATAATAAAAGCACATCTAAGAGCCTCTCGTTAGATTCAAGCATCAGATTAAGTACTGGATTAAATGGTCTCTAAAGTCCTTTTTATTCCAACAGTCTATGACCTGCCCAGCACTGTGCAACGCTCCTTGCTTGCACGATCCCATTTAACCTTCTCAGTAGATCTATAAGGCAGTGACTGTTTTGACCTCCGTCTTATAGACGAGAAAATAAAGCTTAGAGAAGTAAGAACACAGAACCAGTAAGTGGCAGGGTCAAAGCTCAAACACAGAGGTCTGTCAGAGCCACAGTCCACGTTTCCATCATTACAGTATATGGCTTCCCTCCCTTCATGAGGAAGACATGATTTTTTTTTTCTAGTCCTCTGATCAGTGGAGACAGAAATCCCCAATGTGAACATTCCAAGAAACAGTCCCTAACCCTGATGAGCCCTCCCAGCTGCGTCACAGGTCATGAGGTGGGCAGGAATCTACCTGGTATGGCATAAAACCAAGGAAGCTGCAGGTAAAGCCAGGACGCCCATCCCCACCCCGGGGAGCAGTCAGACACTGTCTGCTTAAATGCCTCACCCGCAAATCCGCACCAACTGTTCTGCAGGGTGTGTTTCTGAGTTGAAGCTCTAGTTTCCCCTTCGAACAAGGCCAAGCAATAACTCAGCAAAGAACTGCCCATAAGGATGACCTCTGGGTCATCCTTCACAATTTAAAAACTAAAACAGCTGGGCACCACTGGTTTCATAGCCAAGTAGGTCAAGTCTGTGCCCTTGCTGTTCCATACTTCCACACCCGATTTACCTTGATTCACCCATGGTAACGAACAGACTGATAGATTACCGGAGTTTTGACTCTTCCCTTCATTACCAGACACAGCAGTCAACAACTGCGTTTTAGGGTACTAGGTAGTAGGATATCTGGCTCAACAGAACTAGACAGGTTGGAATCTGTGGTTGGGGACAGAGGTCATTAAGAGATTTACAGAGCAAAGAGCTTGTCAATGTGATTGCCCAAGTTAAGGCAACAGTTCAGAGAATGTTTCACATCACACCAACATAAGACCATATTGGGCAGGTTAAACCTATAACAAACTCCATTCCTTCATCTAATATCTTAACACTAAGATGTTGTCTGCAAAACACAGAGTGCTGAACCTGGAAATATTTACAAACTGGGATTATTTTTAAAGAGAGCATGAACTAACAAGTATGTTATAGGAAAATTAACATTTTAATTTTTTTTCTTATAAAAACCAGATTTTCTATGTTTTGTATAAGAAACCAAATCATAAGTTTATCACCACAATTCAAGAAATATTTGACTTTTCACATTTAAATATTTAAATCTTAAGTAATAAGCAGTCAGAGATAAGTAGTGATTCCCCATTTATTCTGAAGTCAGACTCTACTAACATCCCTAATTCTGATAAGTGCCAAACCCACAGTAAGGAAGGATGAAAGGAAGGAGGGAAGAAGAAAAAGAGAAAGGAAACAAAGAAAGGAGGAAAAGAAGCAAGGGAGAAAGTGAAATCTATCCAACCCTGGGTATGACAATGACAATAAATGCCCCAAACCTGAAAACTCTGCAATCCATGGTTCCATGATCAGTCCAATAGCCAATAAATAAAAAGCAAAAGTTGAGACTGGCTGTCACAAAAGCCAAGAAAGGCAAGACAAACATGAAGGCAAACATTTTAAAGAGAAAGGAAAGGATATCAAGGACAGTTAAAAATAGTAAGAAAACCCAACTGTCTTTTTTGCAAAAATGAACAAGCCTAAAATTCATATGGAAATACAAAGGGAACCAAAATAGCCAGAACAGTCTTGAAAAAGAAGAACAAAGTTGGAGGTCTCATACTCCTTTTCAAAGTTCCTTCCTTTTCAAAACTTAATACAAAGTTCAAGTAATCAAGATTATACAATACTAGCATAAGGATAAACAGATCAATGGAACAGAATCAAGAAATGAACTCATGCTTTTATAGTCAACTGATTTTTGGCAAGAGTGCCAGAAAATTCAATGATGAAAGAATGAATGGTCTTTTCGATAACTGGTGCTGAGACAACTGGATATCCACATGCAAAAGAATAAAGCTGGACGCTTACCTCACATGTTATATAAAAATTGACTCAGAAAGGGTCAATGACCTATATTCAAGAGCAAAAACTATAAAACTCTTAGAAGAAAATATAGGTATAAATCTTCATGACCTCAGATTGGGCAATAGTTTCTTATGTTAAGACACCAAAAGTACAAGCAACAAAAGAAAAAACAGATAAATGGGACTTTATCAAAATTTAAAACTTTTGTGCTTCAAAAAATACTATCAAAAAAAAAAGAAAAAATAACCCACAGAATGGGAGAAAATATTTGCAAATCATATATCTGATAAGAGCCTTATATGCAGAATATGTAAAGAATTATTACAACTCAACAATAAGAAGAAGAATTTTAAAATGGGCGAAAGATCTGATGAGACAGTTCTCCAAAAAAAGATATACAAATGGCCATAAACACATGAAAAAATGTTCAACATCATTAGTCATTAAGAAAATACAAGTCAGGGCTTCCACGGTGGCGCAGTGGTTAAGAATCCGCCTGCCAATGCAGGGGACACGGGTTCGAGCCCTGGTCCGGGAAGATCCCACATGCCACGGAGCAACTAAGCCCGTGCGCCACAACTACTGAGCCTGCGCTCTAGAGCCCGCGAGCCACAACTACTGAAGCCCGCGTGCCACAACTACTGAAGCCCGCGCACCTAGAGCCCGCGCTCCACAACCAGAGAAGCCACCGCAATGAGAAGCCCGCGCACCGCAACGAAGAGTAGCCCCCGCTCACCGCAACTAGAGAAAGCCCGTGTGCAGCAATGAAGACCCAATGCAGCCAAAAATAAAATAAAAATAAATTTTTTTAAAAATCGTTAAAAAAATAAAAAAAGAAAATACAAGTCAAAACCGCAATGCAGTACCACTACATATCCGCTAGGATGGCTAGAATCAAAAAGACAGACAATAACATACATCAGTAAGGATGTAGATAAATTGGAGCCCTCATACATTGTTGGTGGTACCAGAAAATTATATAGCCATTTTAGAAAGTGTTTCAATGGTTCTTCAGAAAGTTTAGTTACCATATGAACCAGCAATTCCACCCCTAGATATATAATTAAGAGAACTGAAAACTTGTATATAAATGTTCACTGTAGCTTTATTCATAGTAGACAAAAAGTGGAAACAACCCAAATGTCCATCAACAGATAAATAAACAAAACATGTTATATACCCACATAGTGGAATAGTATCCAGCCAGAAAAAGGAATGAAGTATTGACACCTGTTTACAACATGGATGAAGCTTGAAAACATTATGCTAAGTGAAAGAAGCCAGACACAAAATGCCACATACTGTATGATTCCATTTACATGAACTATCTAGAATAGGCAAATTCAGAGAGACCAAAAACAGTAGTTGCCAGGGACTGAGGGGAAAGGGACATGGGAGTGACTGTTAATGGGTACAGGGTTTATATTTGAGGTGATAAAAATGTGTTGGAATTAAATATTGACAACAGCTGCACACTTAGCAAATCTACTAAAAACCACTGAATCAGACACTTTTAAAAAGTGAATTTTATGGTCTATGTGATAATCTCAATTTTAAAAATAGATTGAAAAAAATAAAAAGAAGAGATAAATATACAGAAGTGGGATGGGGAAACAGTAAACAGAAAAACAACTGGTGAGGAGATCGGAGAGTGAAGACCAACAACCACCTGAGTATTCTGTGGGTGGGGACTATGTCCCAGCCGCTTTCTCTCTCCAAAGTCTGGCACATGATGCAGACCCAACCAATGTTTATTGAATGAATGAACAAATGAACGAATGAATAAATGAGGAAAAGGGGGATGTTTGGAGCAGACAGCTACTACATACAGCAATAACTCTAACTCTAAGCACATCAATGTGCTACACTAAAAAGTAAATGACTTCTGTAAAGTAAAAACTAAATGATTGTTACTAAGTTTGCCTCTTCCCCCAAGGGGAGGAGAAGCCATGTAAGGGGTATCTTTCCCTCCGAGAAATGGGCTGGAGGCATTAGGTAATATTAAGAGCAAGAGACAAGATCACTTACAGAAATAACGGATGTAGTTCAGACATGCATGAACAAACAGTAAGTGCTATTTAAAGAAATGTCATGTTTATAAATTTCACTTAGCTCACAAGTTGTTTCCTTTTGTGAATTGCAGTACATTGGCATACAGACGCATTACTTTTCCTACATCATTACAACAAAATTAACTCAAGATGGAGGAGGGAGTCGAGTGTAAAAGAAAGTCTTAAATTTTCTAGAAAAAAGTATAAATAAATAATTCTCAGATCTACAGATGAAGCAAGAATCTACACTTAAAAGCAACAGTAGAATTCACAAAAGATAATAGTTTTGACTATAAAAATATGTCAAGAATTAAGACAAAAATTAAACTAAACATCAAACTAGGGAAATAAAGTAATACATTGGGAAACATAAAGGACTGATATTCTTAGCATGTATATAATTCATGATTATTTTAAAAGAATCTGATTTTGAAAATTGGGTGCCATTTTTCTTTTTCTCTCTTCTTTTTTTTTTTTTTTGGCTGCATTGGGTCTTAGTTGTGGCATGCAGGATCTTCATTGTGGCATGTAGGATCTTTCATTGCAGCGTGCAGGTTTCTCTCTAGTTGTGGCGCACGGGCTCTAGAGCGCTTGGGCTCAGTAGTTGCAGTGTGTGGGCTCAGTAATTGCAGCACGTGGGAGCTCTAGTTTGGCGCGCAAGCTTAGCTGCCCAGCAGCATGTGGGATCTTAGTTCCCTGGCCAGGGAGGAGACCCGCGTCCCCTGCATTGGAAGGCAGATTCTTAACCACTGGACCACCAGGGAAGTCCCAATTGACTGCCATTTAATGAGGTGTTAGGAACTAGAGCAGGGGACCAATTTCTGTAGGGAAATGAGTTTGAAGGTTATCTGTGGGACCACAGCAGATGTGGAGTATACATCAGACAGTTAAAGCTACAGCTAGGGAGTTCTGAGCTAAAAAGACATAGTAGGGAGACATCTGACACCAAAAAAGGCATTTTGTTCATTTCACATGGACTAAAGGAATGAAATCCACCTAATCCCCCATATTGTTACTAGAAACCTGTACAACTAAACCTTTCTACTCTAATCTTTTTATTTATTGTAATTACTATTATCAAATAATAATAATAATATTACTATTAGAAGATTCTGTACTATCTTGACAACCCAATATTTTAAAATATGTTTTCTGGGGCTTCCCTGGTGGCGCAGTGGTTGCGCGTCCGCCTGCCGATGCAGGGGAACCGGGTTCGCGCCCCGGTCTGGGAGGATCCCACATGCCGCGGAGCGGCTGGGCCCGTGAGCCATGGCCGCTGAGCCTGTGCGTCCGGAGCCTGTGCTCCGCGACGGGAGAGGCCACAACAAGAGAGAGGCCCGCATACCGCAAAAAAAAAAAAAATAATAATAAAAAAATAAATAAGTAAATAAAATAAAATATGTTTTCTTTGGAAATGCTCTTCTAGAAAATTCAAGTTTCACCCTGAGAACTGATTTTCGAGACAAGTTTTTAAAAGATTGGGCTCTGTAATGGTTTTTTACTGAAGGAAAGAGAGAGAAAGGAAGAAAGAGAGACAGAGAGAGAGAAAGAAAAAGAGAGAAAGAGAGAGAACTTAGTCCTTGGTAAAGTCATCCTTAGGTAAACGAAATGTTTCTAAGCACATGTTTCTAAGTAAATGTGTTCCTTCTCTCTCCTACTCCAGTAAGTATTACACGAAAGAGTAAGGGGGTATCATCAGAAACATAAGTCAACATCAGACACATGTGTCCTTCACTGGATGCATAAAAGATAAGGCTGAAGGGAGTTGATTCCAAGATAAGCCAGTAAAACAATAGTAAATATTCAGATAAGATTTTTTTTGAGAGGGGGAGAGCTTCTTTTGGAATGGACAAATAGACAAAGAATACACGTGAAGGAGCCTGTCTGGTAGTGAGAGCACCTTCAAAGTAATCCAGGGTTTATACCAGTACTGTAGTCAGAGCAGCTCTCCACTCGGGAGTGACTGGAACCTAAGGTGAAGAAAGCCTAAAAAGCAGTCAGAGTTTTTAAAAAATTTGTTTCCATTGTAGGTTTACGAAGTGAGAATGGCACTAAGTAAAAAAGATCTCTTTTAAAGTAAGAATCATTTTTACTTATAAGTGGCCAGTGTTATATGCAATGAAGTGTTTCAAGTGGCTGAGGAAATAACAAAAGCATTTTTGATCTCAGTTCTTTTTTTTTTTTTTTTTTTTTGCGGTACGCGGGCCTCTCACTGTTGTGGCCTCTCCCATTGCGGAGCACAGGCTCCGGACGCGCAGGCTCAGCGGCCATGGCTCACGGGCCCAGCCGCTCCGCGGCATGTGGGATCTTCCCAGACCGGGGCACGAACCCGTGTCCCCTGCATCAGCAGGCGGGTTCTCAACCACTGCGCCACCAGGGGAGCCCTGATCTCAGTTCTTATTCTTTGAGCTTCAAAAACCTATGAAATCCAGCCATTGGAGAGAAAAGAATGAAAAACTTACCTAGCCTGAGCTATCCATTTTCTTAGTGAACACTTTCACCTCCTGAACAAGTCCAACACTTCTGTAAACTGAGTTCCACCAGTAAAGAGCCCTCAACTTAAGCTGTATCACTGTGAATTCAAATTTATCTAAGTTACAGAATTTCACAAGGAAAAGCAACTCTACTTTTAGCTAATTACAATTAGCCAAGAAAACAAGTACATTTACAAAGGGTCAAAGTGGTTGGGAATTTGTATTCCACGTTCCCCCAGAAACAATGTTAAATAATACTTGAGCCCACAAAGGCTTACTGACCTCATCGTGTCTCTAAGGCATAAACACGGCAGGACCAGGCAAGGTCCCTTAGCCCGGGAGCAGGGTACACTGCTGCCAGCAGCTGCCTTCTCTGTCTGCTTCTCTCACCAACACATTGGTTTATTTTTTAAAATAATTTTTATTTATCTATTTTTTTAAATTATAGTTGATTTACGAGGTTGCGTTAATTTCTGCTGTATAGCAAAGTGATTCATTTATACATATATACATCTTTTTTCATATTCTTTTCCATTATGGTTTATCTCAGGATATTGAATACAGTTCCCTGTGCTAGACAGTAGGGCCTTGTTGTTTATCCACGCCGTATGTAACAGTTTGCAGCTGTAAAACCCAAACTCCCAGCCCACCCCTCCCCCAGCCCCACCCCGTTGGCAACCACAAGTCTGTTCTCTAGGTCTGTGAGTCTGTTTCGTAGATGGGTTCATTTGCAACACACTTCTTGAAAAACTACTCTTGGTTATACGCCTCCCATTGTTCACCAGCAATCACTCAAGACACTATTCCAGACAACCACCGCCACCTACTCTCCTGAAATTGCTCTGGCAAAAGTTATCAGAGGACTTCTAATCTCCAAGTCCAGCTATTTCTCTGAATCATCCAACTGACTTCTGACCTCTTCCTGTCGCTTTCAGCTAGCTCACTCTTTTCCTCTCTCTTCCACTCTCCGAACTTTCCCCCATCCCTTGTCGTACCTCTTGACCACTTCTCTTTCTCACTAGTTGATGCCTTCCTCTGTCCATCTTTAAATGCTGGTGTTGTCTCTATTTAGTCTACCTCTTTCTTATGGGGAGTCTCACTTATTCTCAGAATTTAAAATTGCCTGGCATGTAATAAGTGCTTTCACTGTTATCCTTCAAAACCCAATTCAAATATCATCTTCTATCCAAAGCCTTAGCCAACCTCCTCCACACTCCCTTCTTCCCCAGAAGAATCCTCTGTCACTTGTGTTCTCAAAGCACTTTATATAAACCTCTAGTATAGCAATCAGCAATCGGCAATCAGCATAGCCTACTCTATCTTTATAGCTGGTCTCCTGCACTGGACTGTAAGCCCCTCAAAAGAAGGGTTGATTTCACTGAATTCAGTAAGTGCGGCCACTTCATGATCAAGCACAAATCTATAGGTCAAGCACAGATACAGAAGACCTGGGGGATGTCAAGATCCATAAAATGTGATCTTTGCCACCTAGGAACTTCACTCACACTTAAGTAGAAAAGGCAGATATCAAAATCAATAACTAAACACCAGGAAGGGAAAATGCAATATTCATTCATTCAATCCATCAATATGTATCAGGTGCCTATTAAGTGCCAAGCACTGTATTAGGTACTAGAGATACAGGATAAACAAGACAGACAAGGAAAAGAGACATGGAATTATACTTTAATGATCCTTTAAAGTACCTGAAACTGCTTCTTCTATGTCAGACCTTTCTAACAAAGGATTTCTCATTATCCTACAACATTGGACTTGACTTTTTCGGTTGTTCCTTCTTAGTCATTTCACATATGATGCAACATTTATGGAGCAACAGCTTTTTTTTACATCCCCCAAAGAATCAAGTAAACAAATTAAGATGTATTTAATAGTTCTTAAGAGATTATTTTAAGAGGTAACAGAATAACATAACATAAACATCAATAAAAAAATTACACAGATCTTAAAGAGGGGCTAAAAAATAGAAAGTTAAAGAGTTCCATGATTATTCTTAGCTTAAATAAAAAAGAATGCTAAGGTCCAGCTCATAAATAACTATGCAATATGCTGGATTTAGGAAGGAATTTCCCTGGGGACCACATGTTATAGCTCAAATGTTGGGCAATACTTTCTTCTGTGGTTAAAGCGGACAATTATAAGACTTGAGAAGGTAATTCTCATAGACTAAATATAAAGTCATCAGAAGCTCATAAGCCAGTTCAAATCTTAGGTGGAGCTTTCACAATTTAGACCAGGTAACTGAAAACTGAAAGCAGATTAGGGCCTTGGATTCTCCAATCATAGCTTCTTTTTTCTCCTTTAATGCTCTTAGAAAATCTTCTCAAATTAAGTTGGCTTATCCTCTGGCACAGAACTCTGTTTAGGGAACACGCTCTTCCTCCCCTGACAAATAAATGAAGGAGAACCAACCCAAAAAAGTGGAATTTGAAAACAGAAAAATCAGGGCTGCTTCATACATCTGTCTCTGCAAACTTATTCCAACATGTCTAATGATATTTTCATAGGAAAGCACAAACCTATTAAATAGTGGTGGTCTGGGAAAATTAAGGCATGACAACACATAAATATCATAGTACAATTTTGTTCAAAATTCCCAAGCAGTGTCACAACACAGTGGCAACAGCTTTTGTGTGAACAACTTACTTGCTGCTAAGGATGGTGTCTAGCCCCTCTGGGGCTATTCCAAGATTAACAATCAATGGAAAGAGGTAATAAGAAGAAGATACCAGCCTTGGATAATCAAGAGATTATCAATCACGAAGAATGTTCACTATATATTTAACAAGATGAAACCTGCTTCTTTAATAAAAACAGTTTTATTAAATGCAGAGTCCTGAGCTCTGTGCAGCTTGGAAATTGTGAAGTAGCACTTTTCCACTACTTATCTCCCTTTCACCAAACAGTGAAAATATGATTCAATGTTGGAGGCAAACCAGAGAGATAGAGCAATATCTTAACTTTGGTTCCAAGTGTATAAGAGATTTGGCTGACACAGAAAAGTGTCACTCTCGTGCTATCAAGGTTTTACCTTCTCCGAGATTTCATAAATGGGCACCGAACGACAGTTATAAATGTAACCATAAAACTCCACAGAGGTTACTTAAGCTCAGTCACCTACAATTCTTGTCTGCCTTTTTTCTGACTTCTGTTGCCTTAAACAAAGAATCGAGAACAGGATTCTGTCTGAACTTTTAAACTTTCCGTAAATCCAAGCAAGCCATGCCTTAACTGCCTTAATCCTGTCATTAATGAACGCTAATGACTATTTACATGTTAGCAGCTTGTAAACGCTCCTGAAATTTACTTCTTCATTAGTACATCTTTGCATCTAACGCATTTCTTCAAAAGAACCTTAAAAAGTGAGCTTTGGAAACGTACTATGTTCGTGATAAATATGAATTTTTGTCACTTATACCTTGGTGTGACATACATCAATCCAAATAAAAACTTATGACCAAGTGTGTCACTCATTTGAATACATGCTATATGGACCAGTAAACACTAACAAAATACTCCTGGAAATTAAATGTTAAGTCAAAAGCAGAGCTGACTGTGCAAAGATTTCGTAATGCTGACAACCCTTAATTTTAGACTTTGGAAACAACACAAATGCAGATTTGCAGGTTGACACTCTAGTAAACACAGCAGGATCAGTCCTGGGTAACCCACTCATGTGGCATATTTAATGATCAAATAAATGTTCTACACTACTGAATTATAAAGGAAAGAAGAGTCTAGGACTCTGTTAAGAGTCTCGGCTAGCATTTCCTTTCCAACTTTATTTCAGATTTACCAACTGCCAAGTGTACTTTAAGCACGTATACTATTGGCAGCGCTAAGTTGCTGGGCAAGAAAAGTTAGGGCAACTATTGTCATAACTCACGTGCAAGCTACAACATTGTTCTCGAATTTCACTAGGTCAAGCCAAGCAACTTACACCCCAACCCTGTTTTGCAACACACACACACACACACAAACACACACACACACAAACACACACACACACACACACACACACAGATAAATTAGGTTTTAAGGCCAGAGTCTAGAAATCTTTTCTTACTCTGACTGTATATAAATAGTAAACAGTAAACTGACCAAGAGTTAGTTTGAAAAGCTAAAATCTTACTGTCTAGATCTGAAGATCTGAATTTTCACTGGATCAACCAAAGCTAGTTTCCCAAGACCAATTCCTAAAAATCTAGAAATTGTCTTGGTAGAACTAACATACATCAACTGTATGTATGTGACTGAAAAATAATTAGAGGACTTCCCTGGTGGTGCAGTGGTTAAGGATCCGCCTGCCAATGCACGGGACACAGGTTCAAGCCCTGGTCTGGGAAGATCCCACATGCCATGGAGCAACTAAGCCCATGCACCACAACTACTGAGCCTGCGAGCCACAACTACTGAGCCCGTGCACCTAGAGCCCATGCTCTGAAACAAGAACTAAGCCCCTGCACCACAACTACTGAGCCTGCGAGCCACAACTACTGAGCCCGTGCACCTAGAGCCCATGCTCTGAAACAAGAGAAGCCACTGCAATGAGAAGCCCGCACACTGCAACTAAAGAAAGCCCACATGCGGCAACGAAGACCCAACGCAGACAAAAATAAATAAATAAAAATATTAATAAACATTAAAAAAAATAATTAGAAAGGTTACGTAAAGTGTACATTCATAATGTTGCTTAGAAAGTTCAAAGGTAGCCCAGATTTCAACCTTAGTCATTTTTATGTATACCATAACACAGATATGGTTCTGCAAGCATCAACAAGGTATCTAATACGTGTCTGCCATTTAGAGTCCATTCTCTAAATGGAATTTTGTTTGTTTGTTTACTATCTTCATTCTTGCCCAGCCACTCAGTAACTTGGCATTCAAGCTGACTATTTTCTGTCAACTGAGGACCATACATAGGCCCCAGGCATAATCAACAAGCAAGCAACACAATTTTATCATGGACTATACGCCTAAGGAATCCTAAATTGATACTACATTGTTGGCATGTTGCAATTACCTAAAATAGCCTCAATTTTTTTCACAAACTGAAAGGATTAATACAAGAGAATTTAAATACAGATCAAATTCCACTACTGTAGAAACAGTATATAAGAAAAAAGATTCTAAGTCTCAAGTAATAACTCCACCTGTTTCTATGAGTCATTATATAAAAAAATTCTTCCACGTTAAAGAACTACAATACCTCCTTGAAGTCAATTTAATAGATTTTGTCAATATTTATAAAAGACCTTAAAGGTTTTTAATAAAATCTGGGTATTTATTTAAATAATTTTGGAACATGATACTGATTTCATATAAAAATAAAGTGAAGAGCCTAACGCATAGTTTACAGTTGTGTAAGATTATTATTTTCAATGCATTTTCACATCTGTTATAGCAGTAATGAACATTGTTCTCATGTGTCCAGTTTCATGAAATCACCCATATTGTGAAGTCCTTAAAAAAATTCCCTTGGATTTTTCACTTATTCACTACTTAGAGCATCACTTTGCATGTGGTAGGCTCCCAATAATTATTTATTAAATTGTTGAATTCAATGGGCAGACTGTAAGACCATAAAAGGCAGAAATTGCACTCTTAACCTAATTCTGTGCAGACCTTAGGAAGAAATCTTGCAGATTTTAAGTAGTCAACAAATGTCTACTGATGAGAAGACTGTAATTTAAATGTTCTCAAACAGAAAATTTATTTCTAGGAGACAGGTGAGCATAGCTATAAATGAACAGACTCTGGGATCAGACAGTCTTAGGTTCAAAACTTGGTTCTACCAAGTGGCACTGGGAAAGTGGATAACTCTGCAGGGTCTCAGTTTCCCCATGTGTAAAACTGATCCACTGATATTATCTGCCTCATAAAGATTGAATAAGATCAGGCATGTTGACTGACTGGCATGGCACCTGGCACTCAGTAACACATGGTGTTCATTTGGGTATGACTTGCCTTAAATTACCAGATCAAAGTAACATATTAGGTGTGTGGAGTCTTAGAGCAATTTGCCAGCCCTCTAAAATATTATATGCATTTTTTCCCTCCAAAAAGTAAACCTGTTTGGAGTGATCTAGACGACTGAAGTTCCTGTTAGTAATGATGATTTCCTAGTATATGAATGAAGCTGGGTTTGCAAACACTGCAAGCAACACACTGGTGTATTTCTGACTTGTTTCTGGTCAAGGCACCCTCTGGGAACTATCCGAATTAAAAAAAAAAAAAAAAAAGCACCTTTGACTGTCTTTCTAGTGATAAAACCATTTTATAATGCTTTTGGGATAAACGTTAAGTTGTATAAAACTGATAGTAATGCAAATAATACTTGTCCACAGCGATACAAATGAATATTGTTTGGTAGAGATACAATTGATTTCCACCTTATAGAAAAGATGACTCCAACATTTATACTTATAGAATTGCCTTACAGTACATTAGCAGTTTGGCATCTATTAGCAAATTCATTTCAGCATTCCTGAGTGTGTGCGTGCGTGTGTGTGTGTGTGTGTGTGTGTAATATCTGCTCTTCAAATTATCCTTTGAACCAATTTTATTATCTTACTGGTTTTTTCATGGTTTTCTCTGTAGTATACTGGGGAAAACCCTGGATTATTTGGGATTCAGAAGAGGTGAGTTCGACTCCCTACTCAACCAGTTGATTTATTCTGGCCAAGTCAAATACCCTTCTCCAAGGAAGAGTTGCCTCAACTGTGAAAGACAGAGGACTACACTGCCACATCTATTTATTTTCTGGAGCAAATAAGATAATCAAAAGAGGACTCCATTGCATAGAACAATATACATTTACATTATCATTCTGATTTAGCCACATAAAATCACCTATGCCCCAGTGTGACCAAACTATAAATTGGAAAATACCTAGCTGGAGGTAAAAGCCGCCGTGGCCCCTGGACAGCAGGAATCACACTACTAGTCCTGGGTTGCCTTGGCTCTAAGCTGATACTTTGTCACAATGAACTTATTAGAAAACTTGAATGTGATATCAAGAGGTATTTGACACGTAATAGCCTGGGTTTCCTTAATTCTTTGGGGATGATTTTTAAATAAGAAATAGGGGTAACTCAGATTTTGAAAGGAGAGCGAATTCTCTGGCTTAGGCAAATACCTGGTTTTATATGGTTTGGAGTCAGTGGTCAGATGGCCTGACATCCACTGATAATTCACTAGAGTAGTTCTCCTCCATGTTTCTGTTTCTTAAGAGTTCTTAGAAGAGACTAAAAGTATTGGAAAATACTAATGTAATTGGTCACAACCTCTTTTAAAGCCTTGCTGTACAAAGAAATATAACTTCCTTCCTGCATGAATCATATACCAAAGGCAATTGCTTTGCCCATTGTTGATTACCTACTGTAACAGAAATGGTTTGCTTGTGGAATGTTTACTGTTACCCTGTGCAACTTCTGAAGCATTCAAGTTACACAGATCCGCTCTGCTAGGATTTTCAGTGGAAGACACTGTTAACATTTAAATTTTTTCTCCTCTCTGTCCCCCTAAGAAAACTGCCACAATGTAGCCCGGGTTCTGTATCTTTTAGTTTTTATGTTTTCTTTTGGAAAAAAACAAAATTACAAAATAAAACATAAGATGTAAGTACTCACTTTCAAAATTTTTTGGAATAATTAGACAAGACTTTAAAATTCAGCTTTGTCTCATACCCTCTCTCCTTCTCCAATAATCTGACACATATTTTGATGAGTTTCTTTTTTTTAAAATAAATTTATTTATTTATTTTTGGCTGCATTGGGTCTTTGTTACTGCGCGCACGTTTTCTCTAGTTGCAGCGAGCGGGGGCTACTCTTTGTTGCTGTGCACAGGCTTCTCATTGTGGTGGCTTCTCCTGTTGCGGAGCACGGGCCCTAGGCGTGCGGGCTTCAGTAGTTGCGGCACGTGGGCTCAGTAGTTGTGGTTCACGGGCTCTAGAGCACAGGCTCAGCAGCTGTGGCGCACGGGCCCAGCTGCTCTGCAGCACGTGGGATCCTCCCGGACCAGGGCTCAAACCCACAACCCCTGCATTGGTAGGCGGATTCTCAACCACTGCGCCACCAGGGAAGCCCTTGATGAGTTTCTTAAGTCAACATCTCCAGCCAGAGATAAAAGCCAATATATTAAAGCAATGAAAGAGGTCAACATATTAGAATCACCAGTGGATTTTAAAATAAATTATAATTTTGCTTTGCTTTCCTGTTTTTCTTTCATGACTCTAATGAAATTTGCAAATCTAATTTTGTTCCCTAAAAATAAGGGGTATCTTTCTTAAACAGCCAGTTTCCCCACTTAGCTATATCCAGTTTATGGGACAGTGAGGCTGTTTTCTTCAAGATATACCTTTCCCAAGGCTGTTGGTTACCAGTTTCTTCCTGATACTCACACAGCTGTAGTTCCTGCAACACTGCCCACTCCCACCTCATTTACTATAGTCTCAACTCTCACCTTGCCTCAGGCAGAGTCGGGTGCTGTTTGAAGGGTCCGCTGAGGGCAACTACTTGCAAAGCAAAACCAGTTGGTACCTGTTGGTGGAAACTTGCACATTCATTGGGCTTTGTGCTTGTCAACCTCCCACTGCTCCACAAAGAAGCAGTGAACCAATTTTATCCTGCAAACCAGAAACAGGAACTGAACAGGCCTCTAACCAGGCCTCCAAAACAGGAAGCAAGGGACAGTCCCTGCAGCCACCAGAGGGGAACTGACTTGTAGCAGAGAACTCCCAGAAGGCTGGCAGTTCCAAGGCCACTGGTGAGACAAGGCCAAGTTGTGTGCCTATAATTAGGCTTCACCTAGAGGTGGAACCAACTTGAACTATCAACTGATGAACATATGAAGCAGACAAAAGGCAACCAAACTGAAGCAAGAAACCAGGATCCCAGGAGCCTGGGAAGCAGGACCAGTGGTGACAATCTGCAGTTGACTATCTGGGATAAGAAATGAGTGCTCTAAAAACAAATGTATTTTTGTGCTTTGGAGTTTTGTTTTTCGTTTTGCTTTTTTCCAATTTTCTAGTAAAGCTCTTTTTGGAAAATGTTAACTTTGCCTCCAAGAAAGCAAGAGGAAGCACAGTGTTCTGAGCTCACAGCGGGCAGGCAATGATATGCCAGCAAAAAGTCAACAGCCCAGAGAAAAACCATGAGTGGGCCTCCACTGGGATATTTTTTTTAATCCCTTCCTAAACTAGACTTTTTCTTTCTGAGTTTGCCTATGTTTGCTCTTTTGATAATTTTGCTAAGGCTTGTTTCTTGGGTGAAGAAGCAGTGACTTGAGGTAGGAAGGGGCTATAAGGTGGTTTAGACTAGAGGTTCTCAAACACTGCTCTGTTAATTGGCATGATAAAGTTTTCCTCCATCATGGTGAAATGGGAAAAAGAATAATAAATAATGCGTTTTTCCATACATTTACTGTATGCAAAAAGCTATTCTTTATTCTAAGGTTATGCCTTCCCTAATTCAACATAAAAAATGTGTTTTTAAGAAATCGTGGCAGTAGCTGGCTGGTTGTCAAGTTTTCTTTTTCTCTCTTTATAATACACTTACCTGGAAAGATAAAATGTTGACAAACTCATGTCAGTCTTCAATTTTTTAAAACCGGTTCATGGGAACCACTATTTAGGAAATACTGACGCCACCCAAGTATACTTCTCCCTCCAAGTATATGAGACAGTATATATGAAAGCCTCACTGGATTTAAAAGTAGAAAATGCAGAAGTGGGCTGGAAGACCCTCAGGAACTTCTCAGTCTGAGATAGGAGACAAAGGTTATGTTGGCTTTTGTTTTGTTATCAAATAAGACTGGAAATCCTAAGGAGCTGTGCTGGAAGCAAGTGGAACCAAACCCAGAAAGTTCAGATGCCTGTCCAGTGACATGGCCCAAATGGGTGACTTTTATCACAAACCCAAGTAAGGTGGAAACACTATAGAGCTGAAACTATAAAGGCTAAATTCTTAAAATTTCAGCCTCCATGTGTTTCCTTCCTGTTACCCACTGTTGCTACTGGGTGAAAGGCTGAGTAAGAGATTGCAATACAGAGAGCCTGCCTAAGAGAAAGGCCAGGTGATGTTCTGGCTAGGGGCGGGGAAAGGGGAAGCAGGCAGCCATCCAATCCTGAGCCCCCTGAGAGGGAGTGAGGTGGCCTTGAGCAGAGCACTGTCCCTGGGTCTTACATCAGCTGGAAGTCAAGCCCCATAAATAGGTTTGGAGGGGACGAAGGTGAAAGTGTTTATGGATCCCCTGCCTGTATCGCTTCCTCCTTTGCTGAGCATCCTTCCTCCTCCGTCACTGCTCAGCCTCCCTCCTCTCCCTAAAGCCACCCAATCCTTCCTTTGTCCCCTGCCTCACCAGAGCCCCTCTTCTCAACACCACCAATCCAAAGTGATGCTCCTACATCCAGCCAGGATGCTACCAGAAGCTAGATGAACGTAAAAGTTCCTGATTCTAACACAGGGAAAGATGTATTCAAAGTCCCAGTTTTAGGACTTCTCTGGTGGCGCAGTGGTTAAGAATCCGCCTGCCAATGCAGGAGACACGGGTTCGAGCCCTGGTCTGGGGAGATCCCACATGCCGCAAAGCAACTAAGCCCGTGCGCCACAACTACTGAGCCTGAGCTCTAAAGCCCACGAGCCACAACTACTGCACCCTCGTGCCACAACTACTGAAGCCCACGTGCCGAGAGCCTGTGCTCCGCAACAAGAGAAGCCACCGCAACGAGAAGCCCGCACAGCACAACAAAGAGTAGCCCTCGCTCACTGCAACCAGAAAAAGCCCACACGCAGCAACGAAGACCCAACACAGCCAAAAATAAATTAATTAATTAATTTTTTTTTAAAGTCCCAGTTTTAGGTTGGCAGAAACATAATTTCCTGAATGTTTAAACAGATAAATGGGTTTCACACTTCAAGTACACCGAGTTAAGAAGGCTTCTTATAGTCTAGTCCCAAATTTAACCACCATCTATAATACTATTTCTAAGAAAAAGTGTGCTCCTGGATCTAAGCAGCAACCTTGAATCATTTAGCCTGAACGAATGAATATAACTTCTTTATGGTTCAGTTTTTCCATAAGCAAAGTAGGGGAATAATAAAGCCTATACCAGCCATACTTCACAAAACTAATGTTCATTTTTTAAAAAATGTTGAGACCCTGCCAGTTGGGGTCTGTCTACCTGAATGGAATAGTTCTGTATCACTAACATCTGTATCACTGACATCTCCTAGCTTTTACAGAAATTTATTGCCTACAATGCACGGGGCTGGGAAGGGGTGTTGTTAGCTTGGCAACTGCCATCTCTGAGTGACAGTATTGTATATGTAAGTACAATGAATTTTCATAAAAGCTTTGACAGAACATTAGTTTCCTCTCAGAACGGGAATGAAAGAGAGAATGACAAGTGTAGTCAAAGAACAAACTCGATTACAGTTAAACGATAATCAAATAGGGAAAATCAGTGAAAACCTTTAACTGCAATCTATTCTTTAGAAAGATCCCAGTACACAAAGATAGCGGAAGCTTCTAAAAATGTAACCAAGCTTTAAGTTCTTATTCATTCTATTAAGCTGAGCTGTTCGAACACGAACATTCCCTTTTAAATGTTGAGGCCCTTGTTAAGTCCCTCTTGCTTACCATTCTATTGCAGATTGGGGTCACCTCTGAACCCCACTCCCCAGTTTGATTCTAGAGGCTATTTCCTGGAAGCCCAAGGCATTCCGTGTAGACCCTCACAACCAGTACTTGAATCTGCACTTCTCATGGACCCTGAGCTCCTGGAGGTGGCAACGTGACAGATATTAATACAAGCAGTACATTCATCTCTGTGGACTGAAGTGATTCTTTTTTTAATCAATACTGTCATAATTTTAAGGTATAGAATTTGAGGGCTGGAAGGAATCCTAGAACCCAATTATTACAACCCTTCTCTGAGATTTTAAATTACTTGCTCCAAATTAGAGAAGAACCAGGACCAGATCCAGATCTTGAAACTTGTTCCGATGCTCTGTCCCCGCACACCCTGCTGCCTTCCCTTTTCAAACATTCAGTATTACATGAGGGAATCTTAGAAATTTACTTCAATTTCCCCCTCTACTTCCATCCTTGGTCAATTTTATAGGCCGCTGAAGGAGACAAAGGGCCTCACTCACAATTATGTGGTTCAGAGCAGAGCCAGGATGAAAACTCAGATGGAACTTGAGGGATGATGTTCTTCCCACTATATCATAATGGTTCAACTTTCGAGTGGAGGTAGTGGATGCAGAGCAATAGTCAGCATGGGACCAAAACCTTGCCAGGCCTGTTTTTGTAAGGCCTACAAGCTAAGATTGGTTTTTCCATTTTTAAAGAGTTGGGGCAAAAACATCAAAAAAGAATAATACTTTGTGAATTACACAAAATTTAAATTTCAGTGTCCATTAACTTAAGTTTGACTGGAATACAGCCACGATGATTTGCTTAGGTCCTCTTTATGGCTCCTCTTGAGTAATACCTGCAGAGTTGAGGAGTTGTGAGAGGCACCTCCTGCAAAGTCTAAAATGTTTATACCATCTGGCCCTTTACAGAAAAATCTGCTGAACCCTGGTAGAGGACGAACAAGTGCTCTCTTAGAAATCAGAAGTCAAGTTCTACTACTATCTAACTTGGCCGCCCTCAGTTTAGAAAAACAAAGGGTTTGGACAAAACTGATACCATCCTTATTCGGTCACATCTTCAACATCTTCATGCTGAATGAGAAAGCTCAGAGATCATGTCACAGGCAGGGGTGAAACTTGGGCCTGCCCAGGTTGAACAAAGCAGTGGGATGGGACAGAGCTGGCCCGGAAACACTGGCTTTCCTAGAGCGTGTCCTCCTCCCCACTATTCCACATTGCACCTAGATGGCTCATAAGGTCCCTGCCAGCTCTCTGTCACATGAGTTTGATGCTTCCCTCTCTTGATTCTGAGAGTAAATCAGCCCAGCTAAATGCAGGTAGCAAGGGCAAAGCCGGACTTTTTAGAATCAGGCACCCAAAGTGAAATCCTCCATTAATCAGTTGTTACCTATGACCTTGGGCCAGTGATGGACCCCTTGGTTTTCTCATCTAAGAAGGATGCTAAGTACTTCCTTCACAGGCTTGTTTGGAGGATTAAATGAGATACATTGCAAATGTCTGGTCCCTTCTAATCTTTCTCTCTCCCTTCCCCAGAGACAGTATTTGGAGAATAAACAGTACGTGAGGCTTGTTAGGAAACTTTCAAATTAGCTTAGAATTTAAGATTACTTTTATAAAAAATACCCAATCTATCAATGCAATAAAAACAGGCTTATTATTTCACTGGGTGTTTTCCTCACATACCTTTCAGTTCTTTGAAACTTCTTCCAAATTATAATCCAAAAATAAAAGTGCTGTAATTTTTAGAAAAGTTATGTTTCTTGTTTAGAAAAGCAAGTCACACAAAGAACCAACCTAAAATATATTATACTCATGTCCAGTTATGAAGACCAAGACTGTAAAATACACCCGAACCAAAGTCCTAGTTTATTTAGTCTGGCTTCCTTAACATGAAGTTCTTCTTGTTCTTAAAATATTCAGCTTTGGCTGAATTCCAAGACTGACACAAGCCTACTTCAGGTGTTTTG
This sequence comes from Physeter macrocephalus, assembly GCF_002837175.3. Taxonomy (NCBI): domain Eukaryota; kingdom Metazoa; phylum Chordata; class Mammalia; order Artiodactyla; family Physeteridae; genus Physeter; species Physeter macrocephalus. The sequence goes on along the minus strand of NC_041223.1, from coordinate 27,273,353 downwards.
AAGAGACTGAAGAGAATTAGAACTGGAAACAAGATTGGATTATAAAACCTTCTACGTGATCACAAATGCAAGAAACTTATTGCTTGAAACCACCATTAAATCAAATTTTATGCCTCCACTTATTAAAAAAATAAATACATATATATTCTCAACATTGGTTGTACAGGGTGCTAAAGGTTAATTTCAATAACATGCTTTCATCTCTAACATTTGCTAACAGATAGCGAATTGCTGCAGTCACTTGAATTGCAGTGACACTTTCTGAAATCTGTAATAGGTTGAAAAGATTTTTTTTTCATGAATTATTCTAGCAACCACTTTAATGGGCACACTTTAATGGCCAATCTAATCTTAGTTATTAAAATAGCATATTAGTGTTTCAAACAATGTTAAAATTATATACTTTCCAGCCCATCAGGGCATATGGAGTAATAAAAAACAGGCCTTGGTTCTTTCACCAAAATCCTAACAAAGATATCATACAAGTTTAGTGTAAATTACAAAGTTGCTTTTGGAAGTAATTACTTGAAACTTCAAATTGGTAAGAGATGGGAAATCAAACCACTAAAGTTAAGGTAAAGGGAGCTGGAAAGATCATGACACAACATGCAAATTCATACAGATCCGCTCTGCCTGCAGCTGGCTGAGTGGCAGAAGTCATGATTTCTGTACTCTCAAAAGTACACAGAAAAAATGAGGACATCATCTAAAACAGGCACAGGTATATATAGAAGGAAAATGTGGGCCAAACCTAACAGAACAGAAACCAAAACACTAAATGTAGAAAGGCTGATTGGGGCAAATATCTCGCAATGCACGAGATCAGAAGTTCTTTAAGAAGACCACACGCACCCCAGGGCTCCTGGTGGCTGGCAGTCAGACTCTCGCACAAATACACTCTCCCCAGAGCTGCGAGAGGCCGCCCGGAGCAGTCACGCAGCGCGGCTCGCTGCCTCTGAGATGGGGCAAGAAGTAAATAAGTAGGAAGCACGATTGCTGCCCAGAAATTGTTTTTTCCTGCCCAGGAAAGAAAACAAAAAACATTTTTCCCCCTGCGGCGGCCTGAGAAAAAGTGAACCCTGACCGCGGAGGATGGGGAAGGGGTTGCACACGCACCTGCATTGTAAAAACGGTCCAGCACCGCAGTTTCCCCAAAGTCCAGTTTCCCGAAATGCAGGGTCTCCAGGGTGGCGCCCACCGTCTCGCACGCCTGCCGCAGGCACTGCAGGGCCTCGCTCTCGGCCACCACCAGCTGCCCCTGGCTCGCTTCGTTGATGACATATGCCACCGTGGTCTGTCGGCCTCCTCCGCCACCAGAGTTGCCCCGGCACCGGGTGGCGCTGCTCCCGGCGGAGGCACTGGGACACCCAGCACCAGGGGCCGCAGCACTCTCCACGTTCCAGAAGCTGCCCGGTGGCGGCGGCGAGAGCTGGTTCTCCTCGCCCTCGGCGGCCGCCGCCGCTCCTCCCCTCCGGTAGCTGCCGCCCTCGGCCAAGGGTGGCACGGAGAAAGTGATGCCCTCGCCCGCCTCCGCGCTCATCTCTCCCGGCCGGGCTGCAGTGGCGGCGGCGTCCCCCGCCCAGCCGCACCGTCTGGCCAGCCACAGCTCGGGGCTGCTCCGCGCGCGCCGAGCTAAGCAGCTGCCATCCCGCGTCGCGCCGCGCCGCCGCCTCCTCTCCGGCGCCCTCTCCCCCGAAGGGACGCCGCTGCCCGGCGGCGGCTCGCCCCTCCTCGGCGCCTCCGTGGCCGCGCCGCTCGCCCGCTGCAGGGTGTAGAGTACAAGGGGTGGGGAACCGGGTTGAGCGGGAAGGGACAGCGCTTCCTTTTCTTGGCGGGCGGACAAGTCGGCAAGCGAACCTGCGCCGCGGCGCGGCTCAAGGGCGCCCCTCTCGGGGTGCGGTGCGCCCTGGCCACTCGGAGCGCGGTCCTGGCTCCTTCCGTGCCGAGCGCTCTGGGAGGGGTCGGGGAGGGCGCCCTCTGGGTGGGGAGCTACCTGGCCAGCACCTCACAGGCGGGCAGACTCCCTGGACCGCGTCCCGGAACAGCTGCAGCGGCCGCCGAAAGGATCCGCCTCCTTCCTCGGCGGCGGCTCCCCTTCATCTGCTCTATTTCCTCCTCTTTCCCCGGCCTCGTTTCTCTTCCGATCGCCGCGGCCGCTTCGTCCTGGCACCAGCCTGGCCGCTCCAGTCTCACCGCTCCTTGCAGCCGCTCGCCCAGTCGGCCACCGGCTTCTTGGCCGCCCACTCGTCTCGGCACGGAGAGTCAGGGCCCGCCCCGGGGGAGGGCGCTGCTGGGAAGCTCGAGTCGGGACTAAACCGACTGCGCCGCGGCTCCCGGACCTCAACCCAGCCCCGAGCGCCGCCCGGGGCCAAGGTTCTACACCGTCACCTACCGGGCCCCCCACCCAAGAAGGCCTGGAGTAGGCAAAAGCCCGGAGCGCACGCGACGACAGGATGGCGCAAAAAAAGTCTCTCGCGAATACTCGGGTCTTCAGAGCCAGCGCAGGAGGCATTTGCAGCGTTCCCCTTGGCCAGGGCGCCCCCCTCCGGCCCCAGCCGGCCTCGCTCGGCAGCGCGGTCCGGTCACGCGTGCGGCGCTGGCAGGACTAGGGCAGCATCTGGAGGCCAGCATTGCGCGAGGCGGGAAGACTTCAACTACAGTCCTGCAGCCGGCCTGAACTGGAGGGTGGTTTATTGGTGACAGTGGCTCTCCGCAAGTGGCAGGCTAAATTTATCGGGTCTGCCCTGGTACTTTTCATTTTCAAATTTTCTATAGCTCTGCTATCATGAATAATTGATTAGCTCCAAGTGCTGAACGGTATAGCGTTCCCATTTGTGTTCTAAAAATTTCCCCCAACACCGCGCATACTTACTTCAGATAGAAAACCGGTTCTATACTGGACTTGGCAACTCATCATCCGCCAGATGAAAGAGGGAAATTAAGTGATTACTTCTAATTTTTAAAATTGCACCACGGGAGGGCGGGGGGGGGGGAATGCCTGAATTGCTTAAGAGCAATCAAAAAGTATCTACTTATTTGGGAAGCAAAAACAGATGTGTAAGTTCTCAGAGAACTCCAAAATGCTATAACTTCAGGAAAACCAGTGAAAGCTGCAGTGAAATAAAGTAACAGGTTTGGGCTTCCCATCTTCAGGAACCGAGATGAATGAGTTCTATGAAAAAGGTTGAAGAATATTGCAAATTACATGCAAGCTAGGGGGAAAAGGAAGGATAAAACAGTTGAGTAGTAAACAGTGAAAAGAAGGAAGAAAATAGTAATGTGGGAAAACACTTAGCAGCTGAACAATTGTATCTGCACAATTGTATCCTTAATGAAGCAAAGTGACGTTAGCTTTTTCTAAAGATTTGTAAAACGATAGAAGTAAATTTCTAGCAAGGAAACTGGATTCTATGTGATCCACATCTGCTTTTGAACTTGATATCATTAGGAAAGTAATTATTTAGTGAATCTGTGATCATAAGGAAACAAAACGTTGATGGACTACTAATAGATGTGTATCTTTTAATATTTCCAACAACTTGTCGAACCTCCAAACTTCTGTGAAAGTGTATAATCCTCCAACCCATACTGGCCCAAAACAATAAACACAGGAAAGTCGTTGGGACCGTGTCTGGAAAATTAAAATGCCCAAATTCTCAAAGAGCACTTGACTACACAAATAAGGCCCAAAATTATATATAAAGCTATTTTCTAAAAACCATAATTTTTAGACCATTTCACTTTTGCTTCCCTTCCAGATCTCTTCAGAGCCATTGTTCATATACAATTTTGTTTTATTTTGCTCACTTTGTTTTACTTTGAACTGATTTAATAACTTTAAAGATGTTACTGATTACTGGCACCCAAACCCCAACGCAATGCTGAAAGACTACTTTTCTTGGTACCAAGACTCTCCCACCTAAAAGGCATGGTTTAGCTGATTAATCTTTCACAACGTGTAACAAATGAAATTTCCATTTTTATAGCTGATAAACAGTTTAAAGTATGTAAATTCAGATGGTTCCATTTACAACTCAAATTTGAGTCCTGTGCGTAGGCAGGGGCACCAGGCAGAGGGCATGGGCGTGGTGCTGAAATTCTGCCTGCCTTCAGCTTGCCAGGCCTGCCTCAGGGTGTCTGTCTGGAGGAATGAAAGCCTTTTTCTAATTCGATCACCCAGCAGTTGTGCTTTTTGCAATTCGTCTGTATAGAAGGCGCACCTTTTTCTAAGCAAAAAGCACATCTAATATGCTAATGGTGGACAGGAGAAAAATCGTTGCCTATCTTGGGCTTCCAGGTTTCTTCTTGAAGATGCAAAATGGTGAATTTTAAACCTGAAATGGGCAAGTGTCTCCTAGCTAACTAGCTTTTGCTTTAGGTGACAAGTTTGCCTCTCTCTGTATCCTCAGGTAAGATAAGTAGAAATATTATATACTCTTTTTTTTAAAAACAGCAGATTCTTATTAGTTATCTACTTTATATATGTTAGTGTACATATGTCAATCCCAATCTCCCAATTATTCCCACCACCATCACCCCCGCCCCCGCTTTCCCACTTTGCTGTCCATACGTTTGTTCTCTACATGTGTCTCTATTTCTGCCTTGCAAACTGGTTCATCTGTACCATTTTTCTAGATTCCACATATATGCATTAATATACGATATTTGTTTCTCTCTTTCTGACTTACTTCGCTCTGTATGACAGACTCTAGGTCCATCCACATCTCTACAAATGACCCAATTTCATTCCTTTTTATGGCTGAGTAATATTCCACTGTATATATGTACCACTCTTTTTTATCCATTCATCTGTTGATGGGCATTTATGTTGCTTCCATATCCTGGCTATTGTAAATAGTGCTGCAATGAACATTGGGGTGTATGTGTCTTTTTAAATTATGTTTTTCTCTGGGTATATGCCCAGTAGCGGGATTGCTGGGTCATATGGTAATTGTATTTTTAGATGTTTAAGGAGCCTCCATACTGTTCTCCATAGTGGCTGTATCAATTTACATTCCCACCAACAGTGCAAGAGAGTTCCCTTTTCTGCACACCCTCTCCAGCATTTGTTGTTTGTAGATTTTCTGTTGATGCCCATTCTAATCGGTGTGAGGTGATACCTCATTGTAGTTTTGATTTGCATTTCTCTAATAATTAGTGATGTTGAGCAGCTTTTCATGTGCCTCTTGGCCATCTGTATGTCTTCTTTGGAGAAATGTCTATTTAGGTCTTCTGCCCATTTTTGGATTGGGTTGTTTTGTTTATTTTTGTTTTTATTTTCATTATTCTAGGAGGTGAGTCAAAAAAGATCTTGCTGTGATTTATGTCAGAGTGTTCTTCCTATGTTATCCTCTAAGAGTTTTAGAGTGTCTGTCTTACGTTTAGGTCTTTAATCCATTTTGAGTTTATTTTTGTATATGGTGTTAGGGAGTGTTCTAATTTCATTCTTTGACATGTAGTTGCCCTGTTTTCCTAGCACCACTTATTGAAGAGACTGTCTTTTCTCCATTGTATATCCTTGCCTCCTTTGTCACAGTTTAGTTGACCATAGGTGCATGGGTTTATCTCTGGGCTTTCTATCCTGTTCCATTGATCTATATTTCTGTTTTTGTGCCAGTACCATAAGACTTTTTGTTCTAGTTCTGTAAAAAATGCCATCGGTAATTTGATAGAGATTGCATTGAATCTGTAGATTTCTTTGGAAAGTATAGTCAATTTTACAATATTGAGTCTTCCAATCCAAGAACATGGTCTATCTCTCGTCTGTTTGTGCCATCTTTGATTTCTTTCATCAGTGTCTTATACTTTTCTGAGTACAGGTCTTTTACCTCCTTAAGTAGGTTTATTCCTAGGTATTTTATTCTTTTTGTTGCAATGGTGAATGGAATTGTTTCCTTAATTTCTCTTTCTGATCTTTCATTGTTAGTATATAGGAATGCAAGAGATTTCTGTGCATTAATTTTGTATCCTGCTACTTTACCAAATTCATTGATTAGCTCTAGTAGTTTTCTGGTGGCATCTTTAGGATTATCTCTGTATAGTATCATGTCATCTGCAAACAGTGACAGTTTTATTTTCTTTTCCAATTTGTATTACTTTTATTTCTTTTTCTTCTCTGATTGCCGTGGCTAGGACTTCCAAAACTATGTTGAATAACAGTGGCGACAGTGGACATCCTTGTCTTGTTCCTGATCTTAGACGAAATGCTTTCAGTTTATCACCATTGAGAAAGATCTTAGCTGTGGGTTTGTCGTACATGGCCCTTATTAAATTGAGGTAGGTTCCCTCTATGCCCACTTTCTGGCAAGTTTTTATCATAAATCGGTGTTGAATTTTGTCAAAAGCTTTTTCTGCATCTATTGAGATGATCATATGGTTTTTATTCTTCAATTTGTTAATATGGTGTATCACACTGATTGATTTGCATCCCTGGGATAAATCCCACTTGATCATGGTGTATGACCCTTTTAATGTGTTGTTAGATTCTGTTTGCTAGTATTTTGTTGAGAATTTTTGCATCTATATTCCTCAGTGATATTGGTCTGTAATTTTCTTTTTTTGTAGTATCTTTGTCTGGTTTTGGTATCAGGGTGATGGAGGCCTC
>NC_041223.1:27264796-27266086 GCF_002837175.3 Physeter macrocephalus | reverse complement strand
GGTAGGCTTGTATAGCTATAAACTTCCCTCTTAGAACTGCTTTTGCTGCATCCCATAGGTTTTGGATCATCGTGTTTTCATTGTCATTTGTCTCTAGGTATTTTTTGATTCCCTCTTTCATTTCCTCAGTGATTCTTGGTTATTTAGTAACATATTGTTTAGCCTCCATGTGTTTATGTTTTTTACATTTTTTTCCCAGTAATTTATTTCTAATCTCATGGCATTGTGGTTGGAAAAAATGCTTGATATGATTTCAATTTTCTTAAATTTACCAAGGCTTGATTTATGACCCAAGATGTGCTCTATCCTGGAGAATGTTCCATGCACACTTGAGGAGAAAGTGTAATCTGATGTTTTTGGATGGAATGTCCTATAAATATTAATTAAAGCTATCTGGTCTATTGTGTCATTTAAAGCTTGTGTTTCCTTATTAATTTCCTGTCTGGATGATCTGTCCATTGATGTAAGTGAGGTGTTGAAATCTCCCACTACTATTGTGTTACTGTTGATTTCCCCTTTTATGGCTGTTAGCATTTGCCTTATGTATTGAGGTGCTCCTATGTTGGGTGCATATATATTTAAATTGTTATATCTTCTTGGATTGATCCCTTGATCATTATGTAGTGTACTTCCTTGTCTCTTGTAATATTCTTTATTTTAAAGTCTATTTTATCTGTTTTGAGCATAGCTACTCCAGCTTTCTTTTGATTTCCATTTGCATGGAATATCTTTTTCCATTCCCTCACTTTCAGTCTGAATGTGTCCCTAGGTCTGAAGTGTGTCTCTTGTAGATAACATATATATGGCTCTTGTTTTTGTATCCATTCAGGAAGCTTGTGTCTTTTGGTTGGAGCATTTAATCCATTCACGTTTAAGGTAATTATCCATACGTATGTTCCTATTACCATTTTCTTAATTGTTTTGGGCTTGTTTTTCTAGGTCCCTTTCTTCTCTTGTGTTTCCCACCTAGAGAAGTTCCTTTAGCATTTGTTGTAGGGCTGGTTTGGTGGTGCTGAATTCTCTTAGCTTTTGCTTGTCTGTAAGGCTTTTGTTTTCTCCATCGAATCAGAAATGACAGCCTTGCCAGGTAGAATAATCTTGGTTGTAGGTTCTTCCCTTTCATCACTTTAAATATATCATGCCACTCCCTTCTGGCTTGTAGAGTTTCTGCTGAGAAATCAGCATTAACCTTATGGGAGTTCCCTTGTATGTTATTTGTCATTTTTCCCTTGTTGCTTTTAATAATTTTTCTTTGTCTTAATTTTTGTCAATTTGATTACTGTGTGTCTC
>NC_041223.1:27259581-27264494 GCF_002837175.3 Physeter macrocephalus | reverse complement strand
GGAATTCTACCATTCTGTCTTCCAGGTCACTTATCTGTTCTTCTGCCTCAGTTATTCTGCTACTGATTCCTTCTAGTGTATTTTTCATGTCAGTTATTGTATTGTTCATCTCTGTTTGTTTGTTCTTTAATTCTTCTAGGTTTTTCTTCTTTAATTCTTCTACATCTTTGTTAAACATTTCTTACATCCGCTTGATCTTTGCCTCCATTCTTTTTCTGAAATCCTGGATCATCTTCACTATCATTATTCTGAATTCTTTTTCTGGAAGGTTGCCTATCTCCACTTCATTTAGTTGTTTTTCTGGGGTTTTATCTTGTTCCTTCATCTGGTACATAGCCCTCTGCCTTTTCATCTTGTCTATCTTTCTGTGAATGTGGTTTTTGTTCCACAGGCTGCAGGACTGTAGTTCTTCTTGCTTCTGCTGTCTGCCCTCTGGTGGATGAGGCTGTCTAAGAGGCTTGTGCAAGCTTCCTGATGGGAGGAACCGGTGGTGGGTAGAGCTGGGTGTTGCTCTGGTGGGAAGTGCTCAGTAAAACTTTAATCTGCTTGTCTGCTGATGGGTGGGGCTGAGTTCTCTCCCTGTTGGTTGTTTGGCCTGAGGCAACCCAGCACCGGAGCCTACAGGCTCTTTGGTGGGGCTAATGGTGGACTCCGGGGGGCTCATGCCAAGGAGTACTTCCCAGAACTTCTGCTGCCAGTGTCCCTGTCCCTGTGGTGAGCCACAGCTTCCCTCTGCCTCTGCAGGAGACCCTGCAACACTAGCAGACAGGTCTGGTTCAGTCTCCTATGGGGTCACTGCTCCTTCCCCTGGGTCCCGATGCACAGAGTACTTTGTGTGTGCCCTCCAAGAGTGGAGTCTCTGTTTCCCCCAGTCCTGTCGAAGTCCTGCAGTCAAATCCTGCTAGCCTTCAAAGTCTGATTCTCTGGGAATTCCTCCTCCCGTTGCCGGACCGCCAGGTTGGGAAGCCTGATATGGGGCTCAGAACCTTCACTCCAGTGGGTGGACTTCTGTGGTATAATTGTTCTCCAGTCTGTGAGTCACTCAGTCAGTGGTTATTGGATTTGATTTTATTGTGATTGTGCCCCTTCTACCATCTCATTGCGGCTTCTCCCTTATCTTTGGAGGTGAGGTATCTTTTTGGGTGAGTTTCAGTGTCTTCCTGTCAATGATTGTTTAGCAGTCAGTTGTGATTCTGGTGCTCTCACAAGAGGGAGTGAGGAATATTATATACTCCTAATTCTAAAAAGTATTTAATGCTACAAACAAAACAAGGTATATATAATTTTAAATTATCAGAAATTAGTAAGGAAGCCAGTAAAAGACATATCAAGCAACTAAGATAAATTAAGAATTCAATTGATTGCTAAATTTAGCTCTGTGTTTTGACTGCCAAAATAAAAAGAAAGCACATGATAGTACATATATTCAGGTGAAGAGTCAAGTCTTAACCTGGCACTGAATTCTATAAAGACTTTATTACATAGAATCTCATATAGAGGACATTGGGGAATACAGTGCAATTGAATATGGATTTGTAAAAAAATTATATATGTTCAAATTTAGATTTAATATTTTTAAACCCAAGAACCTGATATTAAATATTAATTCAGTGAAGGCACTATTTTAGAGGAACTTAAAATAATATGCCAGATACAATGCTTTCTGGTTATATTAACTTACTAAAAAAGAGGAACTGAGGGGATTATATTGTTCACTGAAAGCTCACAACTTGGCATTCCACATGGGGGAAAAAAAAGAATTCAAGGAAATAGAGAAGTAACATCTTTCTTGGATCCTTACCACAAAAGCAGGCTTCCCTAGAAGCTTTTGGCAAAGATGAAATCACAGTCAATGAATGATAGAATTATAACTTCGTAAATAGTCTGTGACATCTTTACACTTTAAAAAGGCATGGCAACAGAACTGAAGTTTACTAGTCAAAATTATACCCTCCCTCAGAGTCCACTGCACTTCCACTTAGAGATTGCCCTGAGGACACTTTTGAGACACCTACAGGTAGGGCAAAGAATTTTCCTGATAAAGAGCTAGAGAAATATAAGGGAGAGATTTCCGCTGCTGATTACAACAGATTAGGTAATACTGATCAACCCTCTCACTGAAGAAGACTAAGAAGGCTGGACAAAATTTAAAATTTAAAATAAAGGCATCAAAGAACTAATGAGACAATGAGGAACTATCTGGCCAGCTTCTGAAAGAAAGGAATGGGATTCAGAGGGTGTGCCTACAGTTGGGGCTGCTTTGGGCCTGGCAACTTTTGTGCACAGGAATTAGGCGGCTGGGAGGCTGAACTGCATTTCTGACACCTCAAAGGATGAAGAAAAAGTAAGGGTGTAATAGTCTAGTCTAGAAGTATGTGTGAATTGGACGCAAAACGACCCTTTTGTGGATAGCAATTCTTCCTTCCAAACATATGAGTAACCCAGAAGAAAGTCTCAAACCCTGAAACTGGATTAAGGTAACTCCAGGCATTCAACAAACAAAATTCACTCCAGAGAAAGACAAATCATCCTGGACCGTGAATTATTTCTACAAATATAAGATCCGTCGATGTAGACAAACATTTTAGTGCACGGTAGAATGGTAGAGTAGGAACAAGAATACGAATCCAGTCCTGCCTTGGCCTGCTGTTCTTGAGTTCTCCCCTCCAGATCCACTCTCCATTCATATCCCCATAGACTCTGCCTCCGGAGGCTAATCCGTATGAATTAAATCAATGGGCTTCCTTGCTTTCTGTTTACCAATTGGGTTTGGTCAGTGCGGAGTCCAGCAGGGGTTCTGAGGAAGGACAAATACTGGGACTCATGAGTCACCTCAGGCTGGCTGTGTTGCTCAATAGGAAGTCATTGCTCTTCTCAAGGCGGCAGATCCTAAAGGAAGTACAGGCTTTCATACTCATCCCTCACCTTGTCCTTTGGCACCTAGAAATGATGATGGCTCTGAAACTGCTGGCTCCAAGTTACTGCACAATACCTTAAAACTTCCCAATAACCCCTCCACACCTTTGCAATTAGTCTTTTTGTAAATAAACCCACCTCACATTATCCTGTTTCCTGTTGAGACTCTAATAACTACCAATGAGCCTTTAGAAATTAGAAAACTAATTTAACCTCTTTGAATTTATTTCTTCATCCATAAAATAAAGTGTTGAATTAAATTAAATTGAAAATCCTTTAAAGCCTTAATGTGCTTCGTTTAAGAATTCAGTAGGGGTACCTGTTCTTACACTGAATTGAAATGTGTAAAGAATCAAAGTACTACTGGGTAACCAAACAGTGGATGAAGGTATGTTATCTTTATAGAAATAGTTCAGCTAATACATATAAAGAGTCTGAGGTAGTTAGAATGTCACCATTTTGCAACGCAGTGAATTTGGATCCAGGTATGGATAATCAATAGTTACTAACATCACTAAAGGAGAGACAACCGGATCTATCATATGCCTCGTGATAGGAAAACAGACCACCAGTTATGAGGTGGTCATATCAAAAACAGTAGACGTGAATCTCATCAAAGCCCTGGAATCCAAAGCTAAGGTTCAACAACTAATTCTAGGAAATACAAAGAACAAAAAAACAGGTTAAAATACTCTGGAGATGCAATGAGTAAAATCTAGATGGTAGGAAATTCTGCAAGCAAAGGACTCGTTTTAATTTTTGCACAAGTAAGTTACTACCACTGTAACTGACGCTAAGTTCATTTTCTAGTAATAACATGATCAAATGTGTCTGAGAGCCATTTCCATTTGAAAAAATAACAAGTGCCCATCACCATGCTAACTGCTTTCTATGCATATCTCACATCTCCCTTCTTTATAATGAGAAATCCAGGAACCCAGGGGAAAAAGGTTACCCAATATCAGGCAAGGAGTTAGTAACAAGACCAGGGTTCCAATCCCGAGCTTGTGCTGCTTATTATAATGGGAAGATAAGACCATTGCATCTGAAAATATCAAACAACCTGCTTTTTTCATTGTGGTGTGAGGACATACAACCAGTTCATTTAAAGCTGCATGAAGTTTAAAAGAAGGGTGATGAGAAGTTAAGACAGAGTCTATCTGCCAAATTTGGAATTGAAATATCATGTCAAAAGACCATTCTTTCTTCTTATCCTGGAAGCTGTGTACAGTAGCTGTGTTTCTAAAGTCCACAAAGGTGAATGTGGTTTGTGTTTGTTTGATGCTTCTGTTTTGTCTTGAAGTTTGCCATTTATTTCATAATTAATGCTAATTTGTTTTAATACAAAATCATGTTTTGGATTTCTTAATCCTCCGAGAAAAACCTATGCTCGTGGAAGATGAACCAGGTTCCTTGGCTTATATATTAGCTTCTAATTCTCCCTCCACCTGCTTCAGCAAACTCCTGGAGCAATGGTACTTAGCCATGGGTGCAGATCAGATTCACCTGAGGAATTTTACACACATAGAGACCCTCTCCCCAACCCCTAACCCCAGAGATATGATTTAAATAAGTTTAAGAACAGGAGGCTTTCAATATACCTATAGGATTTGATAAAGCAATTTTGTTATCTAGAGCTCTTACTCTTGGGATTCTTTTCATCTTTCTTTTAGATCAGTAAAAATTTGTTGATATCTTTCATCTTTAAGTGACTCAATAAATGCTTAAAAATGGACAGAATTGTCATACAGAGTGAAGTCAGAAAGAGAAAAACAAATACCGTATGCTAACACATATATATGGAATAAAAAAAAATGGTCATGAAGAACCTAGGGGCAAGACAGGAATAAAGACTCAGACCTACTAGAGAATGGACTTGAGGTCACGGGGAGGGGGAAGGGTAAACTGGGATGAAGGGAGAGAGTGGCATGGACATATATACACTACCAAATGTAAAATAGATAGCTAGTGGGAAGCAGCCGCATAGCACAGGGAGA
>NC_041223.1:27249628-27259571 GCF_002837175.3 Physeter macrocephalus | reverse complement strand
GGGGATATGGGGATATATGTATATGTATAACTGATTCACTTTGTTATACAGCAGAAACTAACAAACCATTGTAAAGCAATTATACTCCAATAAAAATGTTAAGAAAAAATATAACAAAAAAATAAAAAGATAATGCCACACACAAAAAAAATGGACAGAATTGCTGGAGTTCAGCTACAAAAGTACTAAGATTTTCAACATTTAAAGAGATTGTCATAAATTCTAAACCATTTAAAAATAGTACCTTACTTAGAAAAGACATAAAATATCAGGAATAAGCGACTCCATTGAATTAAGTATACGTTATTGAATGACTCCTGCAAAAGTTATGATGGAATCCAATCTCTTAAAATATTTAGACCCAAAATATTTTCACCTGGGTGTTTTGCTGCAGACTTACCATACGCCTTTTTATTTTGAATCATCTTCATCTAGCAAATATTTAAGCCTAAGTACAAATGACAAGGTGGTCTAGGAAATGATTTAAGTAAAAGTTAAAAAAATAAAATGTGACTATTTAGATTAATTAAAATTAAATCAAATTAAAGTTTAATTTCTCAGTCACAGTTGCCACATCTCAAGTACACAGTAGCCATATGTGGCTGGTGGCTACTTTATTGGACAGTACAGGTGTAGAACATTTCCATCATTGCAGAAAATCTACTGGACAGTGCTATTATACAAAGAAAGGGATTTGCCATAATACTTCAAAGGATTTGGACTCATTCATTTAGCACTACATTAAGCTTTAAGTATTAAACAATAAAGTATGATCTCAACTGAGTTCACTCCTGTCTGGAGAGACAGATGTGTGAAGAGATTGAGCTGCGATAGAATAGGTACAGAAAGAGAGGGAGGAGGAGCTATATCAGTCCAGGTGAATGGGAAGAAATTGTGGCCTATGCAAAAGCATGCAAAAATGTACAGACACGAATTGGTATGTTGAATTCTAGAAAACTGCAAGCAGTTCAAGTACTAATACGTGTAAAAGAGTCATAGTAGTAATAGCTTCATAGAAATTATGGTCTTACAGTCTGCCACTACTAGCTATTGCTACTCATTATGAGACAGGCTGGGACCTGGGACCTGAGACCCTTTGCTGCAGTGCTTGCACCTGGACAAACATCTCCTCGAGCAACAGAATACAAAGACACTGTAAGGGACTAAAAATAATCGTATGCGTGCCCAGCATGTGCAGTTGGGGCATATTATGAACAACAGAATACAAAAAGACCAAAACCCAACTGACACTTCTGAGGTGCCGGAAGCAAAAGCAGTGTACTGCGTGTGATGCCTGCACACAGCACCAACAAGGGGGTGGGCAGCCCACCTAAGCCACCCCCTGGCCTAACCCACTGCTCCTCCCCTCACCTGGCCTCTTATCGATTTCTAAAGAGTCCAAGAACCCAGGTCAGTAACAATTATCTCTACAAAACTACTTCTACTACTACAACTGCTCTATTGTTGCTGCTACTACTACTATTACTAGGATGCATGTCTGATATGGTAGTTGTTAAGGAAGTATGGAAACCAAGGCTGAGGCCGGATTTTGAAGCATCTTCATGAAAGTCAAGTTTAATTTCATCCTATAAGAAAAGGAGACATTCAAGGATTTTAAGCAAAGGAGTAATATGACCCCATCTATATTTTAGAAAGAAAACTATGGCTTGCTGTAGAAATTTAGGCCTGTAGCTAAACCCAGAAGGAAGTTAAGATGCTTCTGTAAGATTCCAAGCCTGGCCTCGGGAAGGAGCAGTGATCTTCTTGCCTCTCAGGTCTCCTCAAGCTGGAATGATTTTTGATGTAATCTTTGATATGCTTCTTTTAAAAGTATAGTTGCCAACATTTTCATTTCTATTTCTGTCTTAATAAGTTAAAGCAATTTTAATGCAGAGGAATGGTTCTCTTCACTTTTTGTGAAAGAAAGACCAAGGCCCCATCTATTTAGTATTGCTCTATGTCCCACACACATACTCACCATTTCCCAGACTGTCAACGTGTCCCCTTCTTCCTCCCTCATTCCGACTAACGTTCTTACTGTTAAAGGCATCCCTTTAATTTAGATAAACAAATCATGGCAAATACATAGATAGAGCCACAGTAAGAGCTTCTGTGTAAGAAATGGAAACCAACTCTGGCTACCAAAACCAAAAAATGAATTTTTTATGAGGATATTGGGGCTCACGCATCAATGCAAGGTTGGCGTCCAGGCTCAGAAAAGGCAGAAACCAAAAGCCTTCAAAGGCCAGGAGCTATAGCTGAGGTCGCTCCACAGGAACAATATCTGTGACTTTTTCTTTGTCACAGAAAATAACTGTGAATTACAGTTGTTAAAGACATAAGACTTCTAAAATTAACAGTGCTACTTCATGAATAAATAGACAAATCAATCAGACAGAATAGAAAATCCAGAAATACATCAAATTGCATAGGAAAATTTAGTATAAGATAAAAACAACCTTTTAGAGTATTGGAAAAAAAGGACTTTCAAAAAAGTGGTGTTGGAATAACTGCAAAGCCATATGGAAAAGATAAAATTGGATTCATTTCCCACACCATACACCAAGAAAAATTCCATATGGATATGAGATAAAAAATGAAACAATATGAGTACTCAATAAATATATGGGTATATTCTTTTCAGCTTAGGAGCGAGAAAAGCTTTCAGGATTATGACTCAAAATTCAAAAACTAAAAAGGAAAAATAGATAAACCTGATAGCATAAAAATAAAGTACTTATATGGCAAAAGATGTCACAAACAAACTAGAAAGACAAATAGCAAACTGGGAATAAATATCTGCAGCTGATAGCACAGCTCATATAATGAGTTTCTAAAAATAGAGACTAAAAATCCTATAGAAAAATGAGCTATAGAAAGCTACAGGCAATTCATAAACATGGAAAACCAGGTGTCCTTCACCCTTATAAAAAATGCTCAACCTCATTCATAATGAGAAAAATGCAAGTTCGAATTACAGTAGTATTCCATTTTTCAGTTACTAAGTTGCCAAAAATCCAAAACTTTGACAACACACTCAGTTGGTGAGACTGTAAGAAAGTAGGCACTCATTCATTTCTGGTGGAATAAAACCATGATAAAATACCTGCAGAGGGAAATTTGGCAATATCTAGCAAAAGTATGTACTCACTGACCCCTAGCCAATCAATCCTACCTCTAAAAATGTATCCTGAGGTTACACTGGTGAAATTATGAAAGACATTTTTAAAGGCTCTTCATTTTAGTACTATTTACAATAGCAAAAGATTGAAAATCACCCAAGTGTTCATAAGTCAGGAACTGGTTTAATAAACTATGATACAGTCACACAATGGAGTACTATGCAGCTATAAAAAGAATGTTGACTATCTCTAACCATAATCATTTTTTCTAGTTTTCTGGTTATTTTCACTAGGATGATAATCCCAGGTGAATTCAAGAAATATTTTTTTAAAGTAATGTTTTATATTGCTACTGAATTTTCTAATATAAACTCATATATACACATATGTGTCTCATTTTCTTAATAAAATGGTAACACATGATATACAATTGTCTACTGCTTATGGTTTCAGGTATTAGACAACAGGCAGTACAGGACTGGGAACCCTGAAATAAGGGAAATGAATGAGGTGACTTCTGTCAGAAGGCATTTTCTGTACAGTGCTGTAAGGAAGGAGAACTCCAATAGAGGCCAGGTATCTTAATATGAAGATAAAAAGATTGGAATTTGGGGAAGATTAGGTGGTTAGAATGTGAAAGATAGAGTAGAGTATCCAAGAGGAGGATGCTATACAGAAAAAGAATTCTAGAAATGTGTATACAAGACCCTAACCCTGCCTTAAATGAGCTTAGAAACAAGAAAGTTCACCCATAAGTAGGTAACTGCTTGTCAGAAAAAACCTGATATCTAAAGAAAAACAACAAAAATATAACATTCAATCAACTAGAACATGTAATATCTAGCATCCTAGATAAAGTGACAAAATGTGACTCTTAACAAGGAAAAAAATCAGTTGCAGCAACAGACCCAGAAATGGCAGAGATGGTACAATCATCAGACAAACATTAAAACAGCTATTCCAAATATGCACAAATGCTCAAGGATGCAAAAGAAACATAAGCATAATGAGGGAAAAATATGAAAGATATAATAAAGAACAAAATTGAATTTCAAGATATGAAAAATACAGTGTTAAAAATTAAAATTGAATTGAATGGAATTAATGGCAAATTGGACATTACTTAAGAAAAGATCAGTGAACTTGAATTAATAGAAACTGCATTTATCCAAAATGAAGCACAGAGAAAAAAGAATGAAAAAAAATCCAGCAGAGCCTAGTGACCTGTGGGATATCAAGTGTTCTAAAACGCATGTAATATGAGTCTCAGAAATGTTAAAGGAGATTCTTCAGGTGAAAGCTTTTAAAATTACTTTTTCCCTTTTATGAGGTACAAGTTTCCTTCTTTAAAAAGACAAACATCTTGGGGCTTCCTGGGTGGCGCAGTGGTTAAGAATCTGCCTGCCAATGTGGGGGACATGGGTTCAAGCCCTGGTCCGGGAAGATCCCACATGCCAGGGAGCAGCTAAGCCCGTGTGCTACAACTGAGCGTGTGCTCTAGAGCCCGAGAGCCACAACTACTAAAGCCCTCGAGCCTAGAGCCCATGCTCCACAACAAGAGAAACCACTGCAATGAGAAGCCCACACAGCCCAATGAAGACCCAATGCAACCAAAAGTAAATAAATAAATTAATTTAAAAAAAAAAAGACAAACATCCCCCTATCAACTTTATGTCATGTTATGTGTCATTATTATATTTTAAAAGTATAGTTTGTGTAAATCTAAATGATCCTCTCAGTAATATCTTGACCCAGTACCAGTCTCTCATTTCCATTAGGATGATCAAAAATTATCTTGATATCTTGGAATGCTATATGAATAGCAAAGATGGATACATGTAAATATAGGCTGCCCTTGAGATAATCTGAAATCCTCTTTCAATGTATGGGCCAAAATATCATATATATTTCTACTATGTTTATCTTAATTACAGATCTCTAGTATAGAGTTCCAATTTATGAGACCTTTGAAAAAATACAAATATTTATTGTCTTAATGATTTGTGAACTAAAACTTACAAAAGCCAACCAAGAAGAATTTGTTTAAATAACATTTTATTTAGATAATAACATTTAATTAAATTGATCATTGTGATGATTAATTTTATGTTTCAACTTGACTAGGCTATAGTGCCCAGTTGTTTGAGCAAACCCTAGTCTAGATGTTGCTATGATAGTATTGTGTAGAATGGTTAAAACTTACAACAGCTGACTTTAAGTGGATTACCACCTGTAACGTGGGTGGGCCTCATCCAATCAGTTGAAGACCTTTAGAGCAAAGATTGAGGTTTCCTGGAAAAAGAATTCTGCCCCAAAACTGAAACATAGAAACCCTGCCCTAATTTCTAACCTGCACTATGTATATAAAAAAAAATGTCAAATGCTAAACATTTAAACTTTACCCACAATTTCGAAACAGAAAATTTTCTCTAGATTCAGGAAGTTTTCAATTTTCGTAACTTGTGTTAGAACTAATTCACAAAATGTACAAGTGTTTATATACTTCAAGCACAATACATTTCATTTGAAGCCTCATGTTTTTCATTACATAAATTTAACTATTTAATTTTAGCACACGATTCTGAATTTGTGCATGCCATCAAACATACCATATCCCAATTCCCAATTTGGTTTTTTTGTTTTTGTTTTTGTTTTTTGCGGTACGTGGGCCTCTCACTGCTGTGGCCTCTCCCGTTGCGGAGCACAGGCTCCGGACGCGCAGGATCAGCAGCCATGGCTCACGGGCCTAGCCGCTCTGCGGCATGTGGGATCCTCCCGGACCGGGGCATGAACCCGTGTCACCTTGCATCGGCAGGTGGACTCTCAACCACTGCACCACCAGGGAAGCCCAATTTGGTATTTTTTAGTAACTGTGCTTGTCATTACTGAGAAAACCAATAAAACTATATTTCTTTAAAAATTAAGGTAAAAATTTAAATCTTCCAGACTAATTGTAGAATATTTTATATCTTTAGGTATTTAAAATTTGTGTAATATAAAATGCCCAAATTTGGAATATTAAAAAAAAATCCTAAAATTCATAAATCATTTTTCTACCAAAAGGGATGGGAGGGTTGGTTTAATCCCTATCTTTGTAAAACCAGAGATTTTATTTAAAACTAGATAAAATTTAAAACTGTCATTTTTTTTTCTCCTTTATTTCTTTGAAGTTCTTTGTCTATTTCCTATCTTTGAAGTCCCTTTGAAGTTCCTATTCTTCTCCTGTGGCCTATGACATTTCTTTTTTACTTTTTTGAGCTTACCTCTGATTTCAGAAAAAAATATATTCTTTTTAAAAGTTTATTTCACACCACTTTTAGCTTCATACAAATACATTCACAGCCCTACCCCCTTTCTGGATAAAAACAAATACAAGTACAATAGTCAACCTCCAGTTCATTTTATTTCATGTATTTTACCAATTAAAGCTTCCTAATTTCAATTAAATCATGTTTGGAATACACAAGTCTTAGATAATCATTTTTGAGCCCTGAGATCTCTGAATGCCATTTCCAGTTCAATAGACTTCTACTATGTTTGTATGATTCACAGCACTCCAAGCTCTTTTTGAATAGAATAGAAAATTTTATCTGTATAACAGATTACCCCACACTGTAAAACAGTCTTAACATTTAGAAATATTTAAAATTCATTAACAGGGGACTTCCCTGATGGCGCAGTGGTTAAGAATCTGCCTTCCAATGCAGGGTACGTGGGTTCAATCCCTGGTCAGGGAAGAGATCCCACATGCATGCCTCAACTAAGAGTTTGCATGCCACAACTAAGGAGCGCACTGGCTGCAACTAAGATCCGGTGCAATCAAAATTTTTTTAAAAAAATAAAGTTCATCAACAGCTCACTTACTGTCTCTGTTTCACTGGGATTCCTTATTTCAAACATGGACAGTTCTTTACTCTTTGTAGTCTAGGCTTATTCTGATTTTTAGTTTCTGAAATACTAAGCTTTAGACTATGAGGAAGTTAATTTCAGTACATCTGACCTCTTCTGGGGAGATGTCTTTAGTCCATTTAAGATAGTTGGTGCAAACTCCAGTGGAGCACAGCACTTTAATAAGGCCCATACCGTGGTAATTCTATTTCCAGTATTTCTAGGATATTCACTAGGATATTGCCTTTCTCAAACTGGAAGGCTGTTAGAAAAAAAGCGCCAGGGAATAACTAGCGTGGCTAGGGTCATGTGTAGCTCCAGAATGAGACTATATCTAGATCAGAAGACTAGGAAAGGCTTGGCCTTGGCTTTAAACCCAGGCCTGTGGAGTGAGGGGTAGAGAGAGCAGACGTCAGCTATTACAAGAGAGGGAGCAAGGAGTGTGTTGAGCAGATAGGATTAATAGCCATAGTAGAGACTTTAAAGTCTCTATCTGTAGACTGAAAGGAATTACCCAGTCTAACCTGTTTTTGTGTTAATTCCATCACATTATTCCAATCGGCATTTCCTGGGACCTAAGCTCTGTAACACTGATACTTTATTCAGTACTCAAGCGTCACAGTCACACAAGGGAGACTTTTTACCAATAGTCCTGCCACCCAGCATGAAAGGGATTAGATAAGAAATAGTTGGTCGCAATAATTGGAAAATGAAAGCATTCCATGTTTATTCCCAAATGAGCCGAAATATCTTTATCACACCACTTATGGTCCTTTATAACCAAATGCAGAAATTATAGTTTTGTCAAACGTGTGTGTGAACATGATGCTGATTGCCTCACTTCCAAGTGTAGGGGTCGCTCTGTTGAATGGAGTCCATATTGAGTCAAAGCATGCAGTTTCAGTAGAGAAGAGCCCTGAAAGTAATGTACTTTGTATCCTGTTGCTCACTTCTAGTCCTTCTGGTTATGACAAATTTGTAGGGGAAAAAAGAGAAACTCTGAAATGTGGTTTTCCTCTATTACAAATGTTCTCTTCTGTGCCCTCTGCAAATCCATCTTTGCTGTGCTGCTAGTGTGGAGGGAAGGGTTTCAGATTTTTTTTTTTTTTTTGGCCTTTTTAGGAAGAAGTTGGTGTTTTCTTTTTACATGAACATTTAGTCAAACTTGCAAAGGAACATTTTTATCAGCTGTCCCCAAAAGTTTGTTGGACACTCTAAATCCCTATTAATTTTACTTGGGCTGTCTATCATTCATCAATCATTTCTCTGCTCATTTATTATTCTTCCTATGTACCTTTAAATTTAGATTGGTTTGATGGGAATATGATATGAATTTCCCTAAAAATAAGGCACTTACTATCATCAATGAACATTACTAGCTCCTCATTTACTAGTGGTCCTGACTCATTCTAAGCATTAGTCATACTCAAGAAAGGGGAAATGAACTAACGAAAAAAAACCCAAAAAACCCCATTGTATTAAGCAGTGCATTTCCAATGGCATTTTACTTTTTGTATTCAATAGTTATTTATCAAATTTAATTCCAAGTTCATATAACTTTGATGAACAATACTAGTCATAATACTAGTACTGACAATAAATGAATGATAACTAGTCTTAGAAAAAGACAATCCCCCAAACCATATGGTTATAGGATATTTTTTTAATTAAAAATTTAATTTACATGCATATTTTTCTTATGGTGATATATGATAAGGAAATCAATACAATAATTCCAAGCATAAGTATATTTTACATTAGAATAAGATTCAGAGGAGAATAATAGAATGGAATTATGAGTTCAAGGAGAAAAAGAAATGATAAAATTTCTAACAATTAAAAATGAATCTTCAAGCATTTTTTAAAATTGATAATAGTGATAGGCAGGCTCTATAAAATGGCCCCCAGTGATCCCTGCCTGCTGGTTTATTTATTTATTTATTTTTCGGCTGTACCGCTCGTGGGATGTTAGTTCCCCGACCACGGATTGAACCTGGGCCCTCGGCAGTGAGAGTGCAGAGTCCTAACCGCTGGACCACCAGGGAATTCCCTGCCTGCTGGTATTTATGCCCTTGTGTAATCCCATCCCTTTGAGAATGAATTGACCTAATGACTTACTTCTAACAAAGAGAATATACAGTAAAAGTGATGGGATGCAGCTTCCAACATTAGAAAAAGACTGTGGTGACCAAAAGACTGTGATTTCCATCTTGCTCATCCTCTTTTGTTCCCTCTCTCCCTCTCTCACCTGTTCTGAGGGAAGCCAGTTGTCATGTTGTGAACTGCCTTATGGAGAGCCCCATGTGGCAAGGAACTGAGGGAGGATTCCAGCCACTGGCCAACAAGGAACCAGGTCCTTAGTCCAACAGCCCACAGGGAACTGAATCCTGACAACAATTATGTGAGTGAACTAGGAAGCAGATCCTCCTTAGTCAAGTCTTTAGATGAGACTGGAGCCCTGGCTGACCCCTTGATTGCAGTCCTGTGAGAGATCTTGAGTGATCTGACCCAGAGAATCTGTGAGAAAATAAATGGTTTCTTTAAACTGCTTAGTTTAGGGACAATTTGTTACATAGCACTAGGTAACTTATATAATAATTGTGAATCAAATGGCTATTGTTTTTAGAATCTGTTGGACACATTTAGGAATGAGAAAATATTTTGAATTTTGAAATGACATTTTTCAATAGCTTGAAATTATATCATTTGCAGCTATTTAAACTTATGAGAAAACATTTTAGAAGGCAACTTAAAACCTGTGTGGGGTTCATAATTTTTCTAAATTCTTTTAGGGAGTACGGAAGTGAAAAATTAGCCAAAGAGATAAATCCACGCACATATGGTCACCTTATCTTTGATAAAGGAGGGAAGAACATACAGTGGAGAAAAGACAGCCTCTTCAATAAGTGGTGCTGGGAAAACTGAACAGCTAA
>NC_041223.1:27240754-27248762 GCF_002837175.3 Physeter macrocephalus | reverse complement strand
GGCTGCTTCCCTCTAGCTATCTATTTTACATTTGGTAGTGTATATGGGGAGGGTGAAGGGTAAGCTGTGATGAAGTAAGAGAGTGGCATGGACGTATATACACTACCAAATGTAAAATAGATAGCTAGTGGGAAGCAGCCGCATAGCACAGGGAGATCAGCTGGTGCTTTGTGACCACCTAGAGGGGTGGGGTAGGGAGGGTGGGAGGGAGGGAGACGCAAGAGGGAAGAGATATGGGAACATATGTATATGTATAACTGATTCACTTTGTTGTAAAGCAGAAACTAACACACCATTGTAAAACACTTATACTCAAATAAAGATGTTAAAAAAATATATCTAAAAAAAAAAGAAAAAAGAAAAATTAGCCAAGACCGAACAGCATTGGGAAACCCCATTCCTTGGTGATAGTGAAAAAGGTTAAGGGAGAGAATTAAATCTTAAATGGAATTAAAGAGTTCAGTTATCTGCCTTGAGAAAGTAACATTAGTAATTGAGCCAAGCTAGATGGTGCACAACTAAAATAATAGCCTCTACCAAATGAGGGCTTAATGGTTACACATTTTACCTCATTTAATCATTACAACAACACTTTGAGGGAGATTTTATCTTTATGGAGATTTGAGGAGGCCAGTTTATCACACCCAAATTATTATGTTGAGTTGAGCCTACAGAAGGGGCACTCACTTATCCAGCCATTTCTCCATGTGAGCCAATATCCATTTATGGGATAAATCCACCCATTTATCCCATTTATCCTATGACTAATCAAGGGGCTGTCGTTACACGTGCAGCTCACCTAAAATGTTATCCTGCCCCAGAGCTGAAAGTGGACAAAAAGATGTCAGACTCTCCTCATTATTCAAGTTAAAAAACACAAGGCCTGGGTTCAGTCCTAAGTCCCTGATTCTGAAGGCCTGTTGCTCTTAACAGCTCTGTCTTTCCAGAAGATATGAAAAATGATTAAATGCATTTTCTACTGTGTTCAGATTATGTCAATCAGACAGATTTTTGCCTCTCTTTCTACATAAAAGTTCAGTAAATACTAACACTCTAGTTAAGATTCTAAATCTTTTTTATTGTAGTAAAATATACATACCATAAAACTCACCATTCTAACCATTTTAAGTGTACAGTTCAGTGGCATTAAGTACATTCATATCGTTGTGCAACCATCGCTGCCATCCATATCCCGAACTTTTTCATCTTCCCAAATTGAAACTGCATTCCCATTAAACAATAACTCCCTATTGCCCCCTCCTCTTACCCCTGGCAACCACCATTCTACTTTCTGTCCCTATGAATTTGACTGCTCGATGTACCTCATATAAATGAAATCGTATAATATTTGTTCTTTTGGGGCTGGCTTATTTCACTTAGCTTAATGTTCTCAAGGTTCATCTATGTTGTAACATGTGTCAGAAGTCCCTTCCTTTTTTTAAATTTTATTTTCTTTCTTTTAATTTTTTTTGGCTGCGTTGGGTCTTAGTCGCAACACGTGGGATCTTCACTGAGGCATGCGGGATCTTTCGTTGGGGCGAGTGGGCTCTTCCTTGTGGCGCGCGGGCTTCTCTCTAGCTGTGGCGGGTGGGTTTTCTCTTCTCTAGTTGTGGCGCACAGGATTCAGGGCACGTGAGCTCTGTAGTTGTGGTGCGCGGATTCCAGAGCACGTGGGCTCTGTAGTTTTGCTGCACGCAGGCTCTAGTTGAGGCGCGTGAACTCAGTAGTTGTGGCTCACGGGCTAAGTTGCCCCGGGGCATGTGGGATCTTAGTTCCTGACCAGGGATCGAACCCATGTCCCCTGCATTGGAAGGCGGGTTCTTTACCACTGGGCCACCAGGGAAGTCCCAAGAAGTCCCTTCCTTTTTAAGGCTGAATTGTATGTATGTATATACCGCCTTTTGTTTATTCATTCTTCTGTCTGTGAACCCTTGAGTTGCTTCCACCTTTTGGCTATTGTGAATAATGTTGCTATGAACATGGGTGTATGAATACTTGTTTGTCAATTCTTTGGGGTATATATCCAGAATTGGAATTGCTGGATTATATGGTAATTCTATGTTTAATTTTTTGAGGAACTGCTATACTGTTTTGCACATTGACTGTATCATATTGCATTCCTACAAGATTTCAAGTGATGTACAAGTGGTTAGTGAGGAACAATGAGTAATACAGACAATTGGCCCACAATTATGGACTCTCGGAGCTCGAAGAGACTTTACAGTCCATTAGTCCAAATATCCTTCATATTCGAAGATAATGTTTAAAGTGTTTGGATGATGATTATGTTACCCTCTAGCAAACATTGATTAAAGGCTTCCGATGTGCCCAGCACAATGCTGCACAAAACTAAAAAGGAAAAAGAAATTACCCATCCTTTTCTGGAATTCTTTCCTATAACTACCATAGGCAGCCTTAAACACAGCAACCTGTTCATTTACCTTGGATAATTGGATTTATCTGGGTGGAAAGACCATGCATTTCACTTATTTTACTTCCTGTCTATCTCCATGGGAAAGATAAACTAGTTTCAATAAAGATGTGGGTTGGTAAATATTTGCAGTTAGAATCTTTATGAGGTCACCATAGCAGTTATAAAAGCAAAACAATTGAAATATAATTGTAGATCCTTACATAAACCTGACATCTAGCCACGTCTACCTACATTATTTTAGTCTTCCACAGGATTGGCCAAGTTTAGAAGTCACACAATTCTGAGGTTTAATGAATAAACTTAGATGACAACAGTTTCTATCTCAGTTGTGAAAAACCAAATACCCTGAAATGATAATGAGGATAGGTAGTAGACAAGCATATTATAATAATAAAGGGAGCTCTGTATAAGTGCTGCTAATGCTGTAAGTGTTCTAAGTGCTGCAAATGGTCTCTCTGCTGGACCTTGAATGACCTGGTATCCTACCTCCTCTTCAAGACTTCTGTTAAAAGTCACAATAAGTGAATACTATTCAGTTTTGAAGAAGAAAGAAAGCCTGTGATTTGGGACACTATGCTATGTGAAATAAACCAGACTCAGAAAGACAAATACTACATAATCCTGCTTATATGTGGAATCTAAAATAGTTGAATACATAGAAGCACAGAGTATAATGGTGGTCGCCAGGGGCTGGGGTTGGGGAAATGAGAAAATGTTGGTCAAAGGACACAAAGTTTCAGTTATGCAAGATGAATAGTTCTGGAGATCTAATGTACAGCATGGTGACTATAGTTAACAATACTGTATCATATACTTGAAATTTGCTAAGAGGGTAGATCTTAAGTATTCTCACCACACACACACACAGAAACACACACACACACAGAAACACACACACACACACGACTATGTGAGGTGATGGATATGTTAACTAGTTTGATTGTGGAGATCATTTCACAATGATAGCGAGACATGTATAAATATATACAATTTCTATTTACCAATTACACCTCAATAAAGCTGAAAGCAGAGTACCAATAAGGTGTGCATGGCAGACAGCAAGTCTATGCCTTAGTCTTCTTGGCTGTGCAGAATCTTGGAAATCAACCTGTTTAATACCTATAAACCTTTTCAAAGTTTTTTTCCTCCATGAGCTCCAGAAATGTCATGGTTTCATAAGTGGTTAATCAGAAGTTAATATCAACATCAGAGAATGAATGTAACCACCCTGCATTCATATAACCTCAGCCTAAAAACAAAGAAAATTAGAATTTTGTCTGGCCTTTGCTGCAGAATTATAAACGTGCAATTCCTGTTTGGCTTTTGAAATATTTAGATTAGTTTAATCTTGTTGTAGTCTTTTAAGACCTCCTCGCTAGAAATTATTGATCCAGTTGAAACTTTTCCATTTTACAGAGGAAGAAATAAAAATCTAGGGAAAGTATGGAATTGAGAATTAAAGGGCAAATTGAGATTAAAACGCAGTATTCTTTGTCCCATAGCTTACTTGCATTTAAAAGAGGAATCTTTAATTAATTTAAAAAATCACAGGCGGGCTTCCCTGGTGGCGCAGTGGTTGAGAGTCCGCCTGCTGGTGCAGGGGACACGGGTTCGTGCCCCCGTCCGGGAAGATCCCACATGCCGCAGAGCAGATGGGCCCGTGAGCCATGGCCGCTGAGCCTGCGCGTCCGGAGCCTGTGCTCCGCAACGGGAGAGGCCACAGCAGTGAGAGGCCCGCGTACCGCAAAAAAAAAAAAAAGTCACAGTGAATAAATTCCATTTTTTAAAAA
The DNA here is from genome assembly GCF_002837175.3 of Physeter macrocephalus. Lineage (NCBI taxonomy): Eukaryota > Metazoa > Chordata > Mammalia > Artiodactyla > Physeteridae > Physeter > Physeter macrocephalus. Next base: position 27,244,538 of record NC_041223.1, on the reverse strand, counting down.
TAAATAAATACAAATTTTATTTATTTATTTTTGGCTGCGTTGGGTCTTCGTTGCTGCATGCAGGCTTTCTCTAGTTGCGGCGAGCGGGGGCTACGCTTTGTTGCAGTGCGCGGGCTTCTCATCGTGGCGGCTTCTCTTGTTGCAGAGTACGGGCTCTAGGTGCGCGGGCTTCAGTAGTTGTGGCGCACAGGCTTAGTTGCTCTGCAGCATGTGGGATCTTTCCGGACTAGGGGTCGAATCCGTGTCCCCTGCATTGGTAGGCAGATTCTCAACCACTGTGCCACCAGGGAAGCCCGGGAATAAATTTCTAGTACTGGGTTTCAGGCAGTCTTTGACTCTACTTCCATCCATAAGCCTAGCAAAGCTGGACTCCACTTGGAGAGAGTACAGGTGTGGGGAGAGGTATGAAGAGAGGGAAAGATAGGAGAAGATAAAAAATATTTCATGTGTCTCTTATTCCTTAATTTTCCAATTCAACTCAAGTTGTCAAACATTTATGGAAGGCTTACTGTACATTGAGCATTCTTTAAGATTCTGGAGATTCAAACAAATTAGACCTGGACTTGGCTTCAAGTGCCTAAAATCCAGTATAGGAGTGGGTTTATTTATGTATATGTTTGTTTTTATTCTAGAAAACCTAGCCTGTGGGATGAACTACAGTATTCTACAATGCTGTAGTCACGTATTACTAGAGAAGGAGTGGCTAATATCTCAGAGTCCCTCAGGATTTTTTCCATGGTCAGGATTATCATAAACAATTTACCCCAGTTGGAACCAGCCTTTGTCCTTTCCAGAGAGACCACACTATTTTTAGCTTAGACTGGAAATATTCCTGTACCACTCTTGGCCAAGTTTCCAGCTGTTTTGTGTTTGCTCACTTCAATATTTTCTTAACTTCTCTTTAGCATTGCGAAAAACTTCAGAAATTTCCTAATTTACTCTTTGCGCTATTACAAAAAATACAGTGAGGGTTTAGGCTTGTATTAGGCTGCGGTCACTCAATAATAATATTTCCTGAATGCCTATCTCAGGTCCCTGGGATACACCATTGAACATAACAGGCAAAGATTCCTGCCCTCATGGAACATATACTCCAGTTACTACATATAATAAAAATCTGAAATAATTGAGGCTCAAAATATAATTTTTTCTCTCATATAAAATAAGTCCAGATTTAGTCAGTCCAAGGCTCCATTGGTGGCTCCACTGTCACTAAGGATCTTGACTCCTTCACTATTCATTCTTTCTCAGCCTTGTCTCATAGCTTTCATCCTCAGGATCACCTCATACTCAGAAAATGGCTGATGTAGTCCAGTCATCATGTCTATATTCCAGGCAGCAGGAAGGAGGGGAGTGCAGGCAAAAGACCATGACTTCATGTTAATCAGCTCTTTTAAAATAGCTTTCCTAGAAGCCTCACCCAATTATGTCCACTTAGAGAAGCGATACCTGCTAGGGAGCCTGGAAACTGTAGCTTTAAACATGGCAAGTATACGCAGCCAACAATTTAGAGGTTTTGTTACCAGGAAAGAAGGAGAGAATGGATGTTGGATAAGCAATAGTCTTTGTCACATATATCTTAATCTTCAATATAATGCGTGTGCATGTGTGTGTATGTATCTATAAATAGAGAGATGATAGGTAGGTAGGTAGATGGATAGACAGATGTACAAGGAGAAATTTTAGAGCATCATAAAGGGGACTTATCATATATATGTAGTACTTTGGGGGCTGTTTTTACCCTTGTAAAAAATCATATATATAAAACCTAACTTTAAATATTAGACTTCTACCCACCTTTAAATTTTTACAGTGATTATCCCACCTAGACAGTTATTATTTAAAGAGTGTGGGGTATAGGCTGTCACTCATTTTACTGAGCGAAATCCACTATCCTTATTTCTCAAAATAATCTGCCGATTCCTTACTGTATTTATAATCTGAGTCAAAAAGATCTCCCTGATTTCCTAAATAAGAGAAAAAAAAAAAGGACTCCTCTGAGAGGTCCTGTATTTGGTTCAGGTAAAAGAGTGTGTGTCCTTAAACCTTTGACCTCTTAATGATGTAAGCGGGGAGGTGAGAGTGCAGTCAGCTTCTCCCTTCCTCTCCTCTTTACCATGCCCTATAGCCCCAGGAATGGAAGAGACCTGTGGCTCTAAAGTAGTGGGTGTAATGGTAAGAGCTCTGTGCACCTGGAATACGCTCAGTTCTGGCTCAGTTGTGGAAGAGCCGACTTCCTTTCTTTTGGCCTGAGTTTCCTAATTTGTAAAATGACGGTGATTTAGTTCAATTACTGTCACAGCATTTTATTTAACTGCTAGAGTAACAGTAAATAACTTCTTGGAAGAATTCTGAATTTGTACTATATCTCTGGTTTGTTTTTGTCTTAGAAACACTTTTGATTGAAAGATTGGAATATATATCAACAAAATCAACAGCATATTTTCCAGAAGTCTTGACGGGGGGAAATTCCTTCAGTAGTATATTAGTCTACACAGGCTGCCGTAACAAAACACCACAGATTGGGTGGCTTAAACACTAGCCATTCATTTTCTCACAGTTCTGGAGACTAGAAGTCCATGATCAAGGTGCTGGCAAATTTAGTTTCTGTGAGAGGTCTCTTTCTGGCTTGTAAATGGCCACCCTCTTGCTGTACCCTCACACGGCACAGAGAGAAAAGAACTCTCATGTCTCTTCCTCTTCTTATAAGGATTTCCTTTTGGATTAGGGCCCCACCCTTATGACTTCATTTAACCTTAATCACCTCCATAAAGGCTCTATCTTAAAATTCGGTCACATTGGGGGTTGGGGCTTGAACATATAAACTGGGGGTGGGGGGAGGGGGAACACAGTTCAGACCACCACAAACAGTAACACAGAGAGCCATGCTCTACCATCATTTCTTGATAACTGTGGCAACGCAGTAGATGAAATACATAAGCTATATGTTACTTTAATGTCTCAAATTGCTTCTTCATTTTGGGCCTAAATTATTCAAATTGGATAGCTTAACTGACTAAAAGACTGGATAATTGCTCCATGAGCTCTCATTTCCCTGAGTTAACTAACTACCTGAAAAATAAAAAAAACAAGCTTCCTTTCAAAGGGTACATGGTCTTAAATCCCATTTAATTTAACACTTACTCTTCAGAATTTATTTCTTCAGAGCAGAAGTCTACTACTAACACAAAGACAGAAATAGTTAATAACAACAATAACAACATACCTTTGTCTTTCTATTTCAGGCATTTAACTAACTTTTTCAAAAGACTAAAAAGCCAAGAGAGAAAGAAATCTAAACTTCACTGAGCGCTTACTATGTACCTGGCATACTACTAGGCCCTTTGCATAAACTGACCACTAAATCCTTACAACAGCCCTAGAGGCTATTATTATATCCATTAACAGAGAAGAAAATTGAAGTGGCTTGCCCACAGTTGAACTGAGAGGGTGGAACCCGGATTTCAAACCGGATCTGCTTAGTTCCAAAGCCTGTTCTCAGCAATATTATTTGGGGTAAAACTGAATATACATAATTTCAAGTAGATTAAGAAACTTCTATGTTGTTAAAAAGCATGGGATTAAAACTGTGTGTGGTTATGGAATGGTCTCCAAGATGTATTGTGGGAATTTTTAACTGATAGTTGCATATGGTTTAAAATTAAAAGATTTTAAAAAATATCCAGTTGGGGCTTCCCTAGTGGCGCAGTGGTTGCGCGTCCGCCTGCCGATGCAGGGGAACCGGGTTCGCGCCCCGGTCCGGGAGGATCCCACATGCCGCGGA
>NC_041223.1:27230075-27240729 GCF_002837175.3 Physeter macrocephalus | reverse complement strand
AGGCCACAACAGAGGGAGGCCCGCATACCACCAAAAAAAAAAAAAAAAAAAAAAAAAAAAATATCCAGTGACTAGCAAGTGTTGATTCCATCTTGTCTCCTAGTGTCTCCATTATTGCTTCCCGGTGGCAACCACTATTACCAGTTTCCTTGTGTTTCTTTTGAGATATTCTATGAATTGAATAACAGGACATCTACACACATACACACATTTTGAAAACACAAATGGTGGCATATTAAAGCCCTGTTCTGCACTTTATTTTTTTTAGTAAACACTACATTGATCTCTGACCAGGGGCACTGAAAAGTTAGAGTGAGAAGGACACTGCTTCTCACTATATACTCTTGAATAATTTTTTTAACCATGTGCATGTATTATTTTTCTCAGTTGTAAAACGTACATACAAGAAAACGTCTGCATATTTTTAATATTTGGATAAAGATCTTAAAAACAAATAGTAAGATTTTAAGAAAACCAACTCAAGGCCATTTTATGTCTCCTTTAATTTTGTGGCACAATTTCTTCTTCTTGAGAAGGATGATTTTCAGCAATATTCACTTTCTGAATTAAGCTTTGGGTTGTGATGCTACCTAAAATCAACTCACCTCTAACAGGAAATGTTACTCTGTTGTCTATGAAATATAGAATCCAAGTTTTGGAATAAGTATGGCTACAGCCTGGTGGTCTTACTTTGAATTAAAAAAACCTTCATTTACAATCACTTTTCTTTAAGACAAGTCTTGGAGTCATGATATTAAGAGATAAAAAGAGTCAGAATCTATCACACTTATTTTACACCTGAGAAAGAGAGTACCAAAATGTAAAGCAATGTGTCCCAAAACATAAAACAAAGATTCCTGACATTCAATCCACTGCTGTTTCCATTAAAAAAAAAAAAACCTTAATAATCATTATCCTTATAAATATTTTATTCATTAAACTTGTCATAAAAAGGATATGACCTGCACAACCCCCCCCAAAAAAAGAGAAAATAAGAAAAGCAATTACAATTCTTAAAAATGATATTAGATGCATGTTCTTTTCATATTCAGAAGTTAAGTTCTAGAGATGAGTTAGAATTTCTGGAAGTATTCAATCTTGAGGGAGAATATGAAAGAGCACAGAGAGCTTGTGAGATAACAAAGCAAAGACTTTTCCTGCGTAGGGGGTAGCATTAAAGAACACCCAGAAAAGTTAGTGGGTGTAGGGAACAAAAGAATCTTTCAGAAGAAATCTGTAGGCAATCTGTGTTAGTGAGGTGGGGGAGGGGAGATTTTATTTTCTTTTTTAGCTTTTTGAAAGTTTTCTCTCTGAAGAGTGGTGGAGAATAAAATTAAATTATAAAACTTTTCAATTTACTTAAGAACATTAAAGTTTGTTTCTAATGCACCAGACTTTCTGTAAAATTAAGACCATTTTTTAGAGCAGTTTTAGGTTCACAGCAAAACTGAGGGGAAGGTACAGAGATTTTCTATACATTCCCTGACCCCGCACATGTATTGCCTCTCCTACTATGAACATGTCCCACCAGAGTGATACATTTGTTAAAACTGATGAACCTACATTGACACATCATAATCACCCAAAGTTCATAGTTTACATCAGGGTTCAGTCTTGGTGTTGTACATTCTGTGGGTTTGGACAAATGTATAATGACATGTATCCATCATTATGGAATCATACAGAATATTTTCACTGCCCTAAAAATCCTCTGTACTCTGCCTATTCATCTTTTCCAACCCCCTCAATCTCCACCCCATGGCTTCCACTGATCTTTTTACTGTCTCCATAATTTTGCTTTCTCCAGAATGCCATAGTTGGAATCATACAGTAAGACTGGCTTCTTTCACTAAGTGTTACATATGTATAGTCCCTCCATATCTTTTCATGACTTGACAGCTCATTTATTTTTAGTGCTGAATAATATTCCATTGTCTGGATACACCACAGCTTATTTATCCATTCACCTATTGAAAGGCATCTTGGTTGCTTCCAAGTTTTGGCAATTATAAATAAAGCTGCTATAAACAACCATGTGCAGGTTTTTCTGTGGACATAAGTTTTCAGCTCCTGTGGGTAAATACCAAGGAGCACAACTACTGGGTTGTATAGTAAGAGTATGTTTAGTTTTGTAAGAAAACACCAAACTGTCTTCCAAAGTATCTGTACCATTTTGCACTCCACCAGCAATGGATGAGAGTTCCTGTTGCTCCACATCCTCACCAACATTTGGTGCTGTCAGTGTTCTGGATTTTGGTCATTCTTATAGGTGTGTAGTGGTATCCCAGTACTCTTAACAATTCTCTAAGTCATATGGCTTCCAGATCCCTCACTGCTCTGCTTGCCCTTCTCAGAAGCTCTATTTTATGAAGAAACCGAGGCTCGAAGAGATAAATTATTTGCTCAGAATCATACCGTCAAACACATCTGAGCTAAAATTTGTATTCATCATTATTTGCAATGAATTGACTCACAATGCGGCCACTTCTTCTTCTTTTTTTTTTTTTTTACTGTGAATAATGCTGTACTGTAAAACATCACGCAGTCTGGGGACCATGAGAAGAATGCCAGACAACTTCTAAGATTTATCTTTCACATGAAAGCATGCCTGCCTTTTTGAACAGGTTTGAAGGAAATCAGTGCTGTTTTTACTTCTTAATGAAAATGATAGCTTTTGAAGAATATGCTATTTTCCAGAGCTAAAAAATCCAAGGTAGGTAATGAACATACTAGGTTTTTAATGTCTGATACTCACTTTTAAGATGACCATGTATATTCCTTTTGTACTTGGTAAGTTGTTTCTCTATCTGAACTTACCTTTCTTAAGAATATATAAACACATACACAGTCCTGAGAAATAGCTTGGTACTATTGTGCATATTTGTCTGAGAGAATGAAATGTATATAGTGACCTAGGTTTGTGTTCATTGTAAATGGTAAGATTTATGAATTGTCGAGTCAACCTTACAAAGAATCCTGGAAATGAGTGATCCTGATCTGACTGTGATTTCTCCCTGAGGTCAGCTCTAGGTCACCATATTCTGAGTCTTTATGCCACTTAGTCATGATGGGAATTATAGTTGACCTGGATTTCCCCATTGACATTTCCACTTGATTAGCTGTGTTTCATTCTAGACTTAAGTAGGAGGGAACTTCTGTTTTTCTTCTCAGACATACGCTCTCAAATCTATATAAGTCAGAAGTCCTAGCAGAATCACGTAACAGACATTTCTGGTATGTGATTCACCCATAGGGACTATGTGGGCATCAGTATAGGAATTTTTCACAGGCCCCCCAGGTGTTACTTAACAAATTAGAGCCATTTCTTACTAATTGCAACTAATTGGACAAAGAAAAGTCTGAATTAGTAAAATCTTTAATCATATTCTTAAGAAAACCTTTTAATTGTAATAATTTCAAACTTACAGAAAAATTATAAGAATACTTGAAGTGCCTATATGTTTTACCCAGATTACCAAATTTTTAACATTTTAAACCACACTTGTTTTATCTTTCTCTCTACTGTGCCTGTCTATATTATTTATTTTTTCTGCACCATTTGAAGAGTTATCCTTTTATAATTCCCTTTACCTCGTATTACTTCCTAAGTATTTCCTAAGAATAAGGGCATTCTCTTATGTAGCTACAGTACAGTCATCAAATTTGGGACACAAATGGATACAACAGTTTTTATCTAACTACCATTCATAGTTTTCAATTATCCCAGTAAGGTGTGCATGATAGCCAGCAACTACATTCCTCAACCCTCTTGGCTGCACAGAACCTTAGAGATCAACCTGTTCAATATCTATAAACCTTTTCAAAGTTTTTTCCTCCCTGAGCTCCAGAAACATTACAATTTCATAAGCAATCAATCAGAAGTTAATATCAACATTAGAGAATGAGTGTAACCACACTGCATTCATATAATCTCAGCCTAAAAAACAAAGAAAATTAGAATTTCAGGCTGGCCTTTGAGGCAGAATTATAAATGTGCAATTCCTGTTTGGCTTTTGAAATATTTAGATTAGATTATCTAATCCTGTTATAGTTTTCAAGACCTCTTGGCTAGAAATGATTGATTCAGTTGAAACCTTTCCTTTTTACATAGGAAGAAACAAGAATCTAGGGAAAGTATATTACTGAAAAGTAAAGGGCAAATTGAGATTGAACCTCAGTATTCTTTGTCCTATAGCCTACTTGCCTTTAAAAGAGGAATCTTCAAGTAATCAATTAAAAAACTCACGGGGAGGGCTTCCCTGGTGGCGCAGTGGTTGGGGGAGGGCTTCCCTGGTGGCGCAGTGGTTGGGGGTCCGCCTGCCAATGCAGGGGACGCAGGTTCAATACCTGGTCTGGGAAGATCCCGCATGCCGCGGAGCAACTGTGCCCGCGTGCCACAGCTGCTGAGCCCGAGTGACGTAACTGCTGAGGCCCAAGCGCCTGGAGCCTGAGCTCTGCAACGGGAGGGGCTGCTGCGGTGAGAGGCCCGTGCACCGCGGCGGCGAGGAGTGGCCTCCGCTCACGACAACTGGAGAGAGCCCACATGCAGCAGCGAAGACCCAACACAGACAAAAATAAATAAATAAAATACAAATTAAAATAAAATTAAAAACAATAACAACAACAACTCACGGGGAATACATTTCTAGTACTGGAATTTCAGGCAGTCCTTAACAGGCAAAACCAGGTCACTGGTGGATCAGGGGGTAGGGGTGGGTTTGATTGAAAACGGGCACAAGGGAACTTTCAGGTTAGTCAGCTTCTGAAAATATCCTACTAGGTTAGGCTCTGGTTAACTAGTTTTCCCTGAGACCAGGCCTTGGTAAGAAGAACAGAAGGCGCTGGCTTATTTGAAAATGGTTCCTTTTCTCTTCCCCCTGCAGGAAGCACAAAGTGGTTTTTTTCCCGATATCTACTGTGAGAAACTGGCTGGCGTCCTAGGCGTAAATGTCACAATACTATAGAGCATGACTCTTTTCACTCCCATTACCATAATCTTTGTTTAAATTCTTATCTTTTGCTTGAACTATTGCTAAAGTCTTAACTGGCCTCCCCATTTCCAATCTCTGTTCTCCAGTTTTGTGTTGCCAGAAGGTCTTTTAAAATGAAAACTTGGTCATCTAATTTCTCACATTAGAAAACTTTGATGGTTCCCCATTGTTTACATTACAGTAGAAGTCAAATTCCCTTGGTATTGCACACAAGACTCTTTATGAACCAACACAATATTCTAGTCTCTCTGTCCAATACTCTTCACCATACCCCTTTCATCTGGGCAGGCTGATACCTGGCAGCCACAATCTCCTATGGGTCATGCTGTTTTAGGTCACCTGTTATTCCTGCTCCTATAATGACCTCCATCTCCTTGACTATTTAAAGAAAACCTTATCATCATTTACACAAACATTACTTGCTTTCTGAAGGTTTTTCTCCCATCCCCCATCTTCCAGCACTGACAATTCCTTTTAAAAATAGCCCCTATATATTTCTCATAGCACCTACAGTTTTTTTTATTACACTTAACTGATGACACAAACTATATCTTATTGCATTTGAATCCCCAGTGCCTAGCACTGTACTTGGTGTATAAAGTGGCCATATGACTAGGTTTGTACCTGTTGACCTGGCTTAATTATTAACTGCACTCTCTTTTATTCTCAAAAGGGTCTTGTTTGGCAGATAAGCAATATATGGCCACCCCCTACATGGTATTTGCCTGGTAAATATTTGAATGGATGAAAGAGCCTTCGTTTTCAGCTCTGGCATCTGAGCACTTACTACTATACAATAAATATAGGAAGAATTTAAAAAAACTTTTAAGTTAGTTTCTTATGATGTCTTTTTCCTTAGCTTGACTACCGCTGATTTAACTTTGCTTCAATTTACCTCGGGCAACACGGCGCTCAACTGCCTTTTGGACTCGTAGCATGGTTTCAGACTTTGCTGTAACTTGTCTCATTTTGTAATCATCAGCCATATTTCCTGATGCCAGTCTTTCAAAATGTCAATAAATTAATAAAAACCAGATAGCCCGCAGTGGAGGCTGATATGCAAAAACAAAAGGTGTCAGAATCACCACCTAACTCTAGAAATACTGCCCTCACGTCTACTTCGTCACAGCGTGCGCCAAGCATCTGTTTTGCCCAAGACAAAAATGGCCTCCGTCAGAGTCAATTCCCTTTCCTTTGCGGACCAATCGAAACCTAGCATTCAGGGCACCCGGTGTCCTCACTTCCGTCTCAGCTGCCAGGATCTCTAATTCTCTTAGCGAGTCCGGACCGGCCGCCTCCAACTCGGAAGGGCTTCGGCGGCTGGGGCGGCGAGGCACGCAGGCGGCGGGCGGGATGAGCGCGGCGTGTCGCGGAGCGGTGCGGACGCTGCGGGTTCCCGGCTGCCACGGCTATGCAGCCGAGTTTTCCCCGTACTTGCCGGGCCGCCTGGCCTGCGCCACCGCGCAGCACTACGGCATCGCGGGTGAGGCCGGGCCGCGCTGAGCCGCCGGGGCGGGGGCGGGTTCCCGCCGAGCTCCAGCTCCCTCTGGTGGTCCAAAAGCACTTCCGACAGTAGACGGCTCCAGAAAAGAACACCAGGGGAAGCAGAGGAACGCCTGGCTCCGTGACCGCCTTTGTCCAGTGTGGGGAGTTGGTTTAGAGTCGAGTCCATCATCTTTTCCAGTTACAGTGCGGAAGTAGCGTGTGGAAGATGCCTAGTGCCCCTAGTCCTTATGCCTTAGAGCGCACCGACACCATCGCCCCTAGTGACACACACCCCTCCAGGTACACGTGGCCCTGCGGAGAGCGGGCTGAACCTGTGGGGCCCCTTCTGCCGGTCCGACGGGACCAACAGCTCTTGGAAGACGGTCTGCAGGGTCACCCCAGTACCCACTAATTGGACCACATTCCCCGCAGGCTGCATTCCGGCTGTGCGTCTTAAGGATGCTCATGAGCAGACGCCAGGAGTTTCCCCGCAAGTGCCAACACGAAATTGATCACGTTCTTTTCTCGCTTTTTCTTGTCTCCGGAGGAATACAAACATTTGCAGGCAGTTAAGAGGTTCAGGTTAATGGTCTCTGGTCCTGGACTAGGTTGAAAGGCGGGGTTCTATTCTTGACTTACGGGCTTTCTTTTAATTCATCTCGTAGCTGTTGTATGCGCACTGAAGGTCTGTGAAAAAATTCATCGCATAATGTCAGCTCTCGACAGTATTTTTTGTTGGGTCCTACAGTGATTTAGTGATTTCTAAAACTGAGAGGGAGAGAAATATTTGCCTTAATATTTTCACCATTAGCTTTTAGTGGTTGCAAAGTCAGGTTTACAATACTTGCCTACCGTTTAGGTTGAAGACTCGTGAGTTTGTAATGATATTTTAAATTAGATCCTTAAAAAAAAATACCTTAAGAGGAATTGATACTTTTTTTAAGTCAGTCATGTTTAATAGTTTTTTTTTCCTTCAACCCAATAACAAATATAACTTTTAAAATATGCTGATCCTTTAGTAAAATAATTCCTCTTTGGTAGATAATGATATGTTGTGTTCAGCATTTTACCACCAAGTACGTGGTGAGTTCCACTAGGCATTTTGTTTTAAAATTCCATGCTGAATTTATTTTATTTTATTTTATTTTTTAAAGTATGGAACCAGTACTCTTTATTTTATTTTATTTTTTAAATAAATTTATTTATTTATTTATTTTTGGCTGCGTTGGGTCTTCGTTGCTGTGCGCAGGCTTTCTTTAGTTGCACCGAGAGGGGGCTACTGTTTGTTGTGCACAGGCTTCTCATTGCGGTGGCTTCTCTTGTGGAGCATGGGCTCTAGGTGCACGGGCTCAGTAGTTGTGGTTTGCCGGCTCTAGAGCGCAGGCTAAGTAGTTGTGGTGCACGGGCTTAGTTGTTCCGTGGCATGTGGGATCTTCCTGGACCAGGAATCGAACCAATGTCCCCTGCATTGGCAGGGAGATTCTTAACCAGTGTGCCACCAGGGAAGTCACAGAATGTATTGTAGATTTATTGTGAAGGCAGTGTGATGTAGAAGGTACACAATCCCTGGAGTCTGTTAGCCTGAGGTTTCTCACCTGTAAATAGGGATGATAACACCTATTTGGGAGGTTTGTGTGCCTGTCATCCTGCCTGGCCATAGAGTATGCACTTAAATATCTCTCCCATGTTAGGGCTGTGTCTGGATTCCAAGCATAGGTGAGATGGTAAGCTTAATATTTAATTAAGCACAATGTAGAGAGAGAGACAGAAGTGGAGAGCACAGTCCTGATCATTTTGTATACATGGCCTCAAGTAACTTGAAATTTGTGACTGTAAAATTAGGTACTCAGTACTTGATACCTCTTTGCCTTGACATGGTCCCCCAGCAGGTTCAACAGCATGACCTCAGCATTTTTCTCCTTAGGCTGTGGAACCCTGCTAATACTGGATCAAAATGAATCTGGGCTTAGGCTTTTTAGAAGGTAAGATGACTCTAACTATTAAACTTATATGTGTTCTCTGTTGCTTTTAAGACCTTAATAGAATTAGTTTTGAATCTTTGTGATCAATAAGGTGTTTTAATTTGCAGTATAAAAGAACCTTCAGGATTTGCATCGTATAGAGCTTATTTTTGCCATGAACTTGTGATTATGTCACTTTTCTTCTAAAGCTCTTGTTTCTTAGTATTTACTTATAAATTGTAAAACTTAAACGTAAAAAAATGTGAGCTAGTTGGTATACTGTTTGACATTCCTATCTTTGCTTTCTTCTTGATGTACTTGAGCTTTACTCATTCAGGAACTAATTATCCATTGTGTGGATTATCGCTTCTTTCCCTTTCTTCTTTCCATGCCTGTCTTGTCTGTGCGCCGGTTAGACTCATTAACGTCTCCATCAGAGTTAGTCAACGATAGAGAAAAGAAAGGAAATTCCATCAGAAAATAACTACCTGCTGATGGCTCAGGTGAAAGATTTATGGGAAACACTGAAATTATTGATCTAAATCAGTATTTTCAAGTGCTTGTTCTTCCCTCCTATGAAACACAGAAAGCAGTGAGCACCCAGGTGTGGCAGCATGTCCTCATGTAAATGGTGCCATATTTCTAGTTGGGAGCCCTGATTTTAACCTAGCTGTGCAGTTTTCTGGCTGTATGACTGGGCTGTTCTTTTAAGCTCTCTGAAGTTGTTTCTGAATCTGGCAAGTGCCTGCTCTACGAATCTCCCATATTTGTGAAGACTCTGTGCGATAGTGTGTGTTAAAATAGGTGATAAACTGTAAAAAAAAAAAGAGCAATGATTGTTATTTTATGTTCAGCTGCCTATGTAACTAGATTTTTTTGTTTGAATTTTCCTGGTGTAGCTTTGACTGGAACGATGGTTTGTTTGACGTGACCTGGAGTGAGAATAATGAGCATATCTTGGTCACCTGTAGTGGTGATGGCTCGTTACAGCTCTGGGACACCGCCAGAGCCACAGGGCCACTGCAGGTCTACAAGGAACACACTCAGGAGGTAGGAAGGGAATTTTCTGGGCTGATTGTTTTTCTTTGGTTGAAATCCATTTGGGAGTGGAAACATGGGGAAATGTCTTCAGGGGACAAGAAGTTTAAGCTTTAGTGTTTCTTGTACATGTTAGATGTCACTTGTTATTTGATTATTCCAACATAAAGTACCTTTTAGCCTAAGGAGCTGGGAAAGAAGAAAAGGTCAGGCTTCTCATTAGTCAGTAAAAACGCCTCCGGTAGGAAGTATACTGTGGCGCCGTTTCCTCCAGAGGCGCATCGCTTTCTTTACGCTCTAAGGAAGGATATGCCTCCATATGCTGCCTTAAGATAGAGGTAGGTGGACTTTTCACAGAGAGACATCATAAGATTGCCTTTAGGACTTCACTATGATTCCTAAGGATTTTCAGAATATATTGAAGCAAGAGCTTGAAATACTGACTATAAGGCAGAGCTTACCGAAGAAGTTTAAAAACTGAATCTCTTACATGTGCTAGATATTATGTGTGTGTATGGGTAGCATAGAGAATAGTTTGGCCTTCAGTCATATTAAAATACATATATACTTTTCATGAACATGATGGTAAAGTCATTCCTTTTGGTGTTTTACCTTAAATGTTTTAAGAATTTTCTCAAGGTAGCAACAGATACTTCAAATGAAAACTTGCAAATTTACTTTCAAATTTGTGCCTGGCTCATGGAAAGACCTCAGTAAATGCTTATTAGGTGCAAGAATGTTAGTCTTTTGTAATAATAGACTGGTTATGTGAAGATTCTAGACATCATTTTTATAGTTCTAGCTATTAAAAATGAGTATCTCTAAGATCTGACTGAAAATAATAGAAAATTTTAGTTCCTCCATTTTATTGTAAAGGAGGCTCTTTGAATAAATGTAGTTATAAATGATCGTGTTTTCATAGAACCACTGAATACCAAGACAACTTTGGTAAAGGAGAAACTTTAGTTTCAGGATGTTAGATGCAAAAATCCCCACAAAGCAGCATGTCTAAAATTCAACATTTTTGTGGTATGTTCATGATTTTTGCCATTTTCTTATACCACTTATATTATGATTAACATAATGTTTTTCTTTCTTTTTTTTTTTTTTTTTTTTTTTTTTTTTTGCGGTACGCGGGCCTCTCACTGTTGTGGCCTCTCCCGTTGCGGAGCGCAGCCT
>NC_041223.1:27216205-27229205 GCF_002837175.3 Physeter macrocephalus | reverse complement strand
CGCATACCACAAAAAAAAAAAAAAAAAAAAAAAAAAGTTTTCTTTCTTTTTCTTAAATCTTTGGGCCTTGTATTGCTTATCTGTATAAATTCTAGGGCTGTAGCTAACAAATCATAAAATAATATATCCAGTTTTATTAAACGGTGGATACTGATTTAATGTTTTTCTTTAAATGAACTTTACATAGTTATTTCACTTATTCTAAAACAGCACATATTCATGAAACCATGGAATTGATAGCTTAGTATGTACATTTATTTCATGTATGGTAAAATAAATATATAATGAATAAAATAAAATGTATGTACCAGTTAAAATCATCTCTTGTACAACCAATGGTGTTTGTACTGCTACTACTCTGGAAAATGCTGTTTGAGAATGTTCCGTGTGATGGGCACACAGTCTTTACTTCAGCTCAGTGTAAGTGAATTTCACTATCTCATGTGATAACTTATTTGACTTTTTGATTGCTCTATTGGTTAGATAATTGCTCTCTTAGGCCTAAATTTACCTTCAGTATCAATGAACTGTTGCTTCAGATTCCTTTCTCTGACATGGTGAGACTAAGTCCAGTCCCTCTTTTCAAGGAGAATCCTTGAAAATAGCTGTCATGCCCCCTGTAAGTCTTCCCTCTTCCAGACTGTACATTTGTAATTCCTTTGACCTGTCCTCAGGTTACACGGTCTCTATATCTTTCACCATCCTGGTAACTCCTTTGGGTAATCTCTTGTTTTACAGTGTTGCTTTTAATGTTGCAAACCTAATTTATTCCAGAAATGTGTTTATTAGTGCTGAGCTTTATATGACTTTGCCACCATGATCTTGAGCCTCTAGTTCTAATAATATTACCTAACATGGCTGTGCATTTTCCTCAGCCACGTTGTAGTGCTGGGTTACTTTCAGTCCACTTGCAAAGATCTTTGTACTATTGTTAAACCAGTGGTTTACATCATTCTATAATTATGTAACTGGTTTTTTTTGAACTGAAGACTTATTTTATTGTTTGTTTTTTCAGACTGTTGTTCTAGGTTGTCCTTCCTCATTTTCTTTTCAAATGCAATTTTTGATAAGCATTTTGTATCAGTTAGATGCTTTGGCTGTTACCATAAGAGAAAACCAAACTAGAAGTGCTTTCAACGATCTGAGTTTTTTATTTCCCGTAACCAAGGATATGGAGCTGGGAATGGGTCCAGGTTTGTTTAATTTAGGCTCGGCAATGTCATCAGATACCCAGGATCTCCTGCCTTTCCGCTCTGCTCTCCTCAGTGGATTTCTTTCTTCTAATGCTCCGTATAGTTGCAGTTACCATCTCATCACATGCCCAGGCGGAACTCTGTCACTTGTGAGGGAAACAAGTCACCACTCGTACTTTCATCTAAGTACGATTCATCCCTGGGATGAGGAAAGGACAGAGCTTTCCCTGAAGGGCACAACTGGGGTTCTGTGAGCAAGGAGAAAGGGAGATTGGTGGCTGGGGAGTCCCATCACTATGTGCCACAATATTACTTCTTGTCTTTCTCACGATTGTTGGTAAAAGTCGAACCACAACAAGCCGGATGATGAGTAGAGAACTGTAGGACCCTCAGAAAGGTTGTCCTCCATGAGATTGTTAAGAGAAGGAATTTCTGGTGATCAATCTGAAGCTCAGTATTATAATACCAAATATTTGGCATTTTTCATTAAAGAGAAATACAGCATTTATTTAAAGTTTGTCTCTTATACCAAATATGCAGAAACACTTAAAAGGATTGATTTAAGGTCAAATAGAGTTTTGAGGAGCTAATAGATATTTGTTGAATATTGTCCAACAGTCAGTTTTCAGATAGTCAGACAAGTAGTTACTGAAGCCAAAGGGAAAATTCCAAGACCTAGATATATTTTAGGCCTTAAGGAATAAAGGTCCTGGTGAAATGAAAGAAAGAAAAACATGGAAAGTTTCCCTTTGCATGGCTTCTAAACTTAGCATCAAAGCAGGAATCGGATTCTTCTCTGTATTATTTAACTGCAGAGGCCATTATGTCTTTTGAGCCCCATAAAATGCCTTCAGCTTAGCCTGCTGCTGAATATATAATAAGAATGGAAGAATAAGAAAATTTTAAAAAGTTCAGCAAGAAGGAGAAAAAAAGAGAGTAATTGAGAATTTTGTTTCTGACTTCATGGCTTATAGCACTGTGCTGTTGAGAGTGAGTTAAAAGTGACTTTAAAGATGACGGATTCGGGCTTCCCTGGTGGCGCAGTGGTTGCGCGTCCGCCTGCCGATGCAGGGGAACCGGGTTCGCGCCCCGGTCTGGGAGGATCCCGCGTGCCGCGGAGCGGCTGGGCCCGTGGGCCATGGCCGCTGAGCCTGCGCGTCCGGAGCCTGTGCTCCGCAACGGGAAAGGCCGCAGCAGAGGGAAGCCCGCATACCACAAAAAAAAAAGATGACAGACTCAGTTTAATATTTATTTCAGCATCTAATCCTCAGTGTTCTTAGTACAGTTTTTAAAAATAGTTAAAATTTGTCTTCATTGTCAAATAGTGAGGCTTATCAGTTTGCTGAAAACTTTTAAAAGATATTTGATCCATTTAAAGTTTTTGATCATGAATTTATAAATAAAGGTAAAGAATCAAGGCATTTATCCTGCTCTTCCTGTATGAATTTCATTGTGGGGTAATCAAATCGTTGGTGCGGAAATTTTCTTGTAATAGAATTCTACCTAGTAAATGTAGAAGGGATAATAGAATTAGAAAATCACCATTTAGTAGCCCCTAATGAAATAATGACCCTAGGCAAGGGTTATCTGTGGATGCTAAAACCATTAATTTAAGAGTGATCCATCTTATGAACAATCTTAGGATCACTAAAAGTGGATCAACCAGAAATTACACACCTCCTAATACAATAGGAAGCTAAAAAAAAGATTGAACTGAATCAAATCAAGCCTCTAGATCTAACTTCCAATTTAAAGAAAATAGGAAGGGTAGAGGAAGAAGTTGAACACCACCATGAGGAAACAATTAGCCAAATCCAGAATGTATTTAGAACATTCCACAGGACCAATAACTTTGTTTCTTCAACAAGTAAATGTCATTGGTGGAGTAGGGGGACCTGAACCAAGGTGGGAAAGGGAACTTTCCTAGATTAGAAATAACTTAAGAGACATAACAGCTAAGTATAAAATATGGATTTTGTTTGGATCCTATTCAGATAAACCAACTATAAAAGGATGTTTCTGAGACAATCAGGGAAATATGAATATGGACTGAGTATTAGATGATGTTAAGGAACTGTTGTTAAGATGATCTAAGATGTGAAAATGGCCTTGTGCTCGTGTAAAAGGTGAAAACATTCTTTCTCTTGAAGTATTTGTGAGTGAAATGGTCTGATGTTAAAATACTCCAGTAAGTAATGGAACAGATGAAACAGGATGGGTAAAATATTGATAATTATGGAAGGTATGTGATGGATACCTGGGGATTTATTATGTTATTCTCTCTACTCTTATGTGCATTTAAAAATATCTATAATGAAAAAAAGTTTAAGTTTCACATTAAAAGAAATATGTAGTCCTTTCTAATCGCTCAGTAATTAAAAGTCAGTGTCCCTTTCCTTTGTATTGATACAGATAAGTATGAACATTCTGGACACAGTTTTTATTTGATGATTTTTAATTAAATAGACCAACTTAAAAAGGGCAACACTGTACAGTAGATTAAAAATGAGCTCTTTGGGAATTGGATTCAGTAATAAAATTTGTCCTCCTCAAACTGTGGTTCTGATGAAGTTCAGATTTCATAAAGCAGCACAAAATATTCTTCAGTGTTTTTCTTTTTTCTTTGTGTAGTTTCCCAATTAATTTTCTTCACCACTACTAAGAGTAATTTCATTAAGATAGGCCTTTAGAGGACCCTGCTTTTAAAGCATAGCTGCATATCTCTCTTCTTTTTATATTTCCCGTGTCCACTATTTGAGTGGGAGTGGAGGGGGGAATTGGGAGAAGGGAAAAGATGTAAGAGTAGGCTAATGTGAGATGTGCTTTCTAGTCTCCCGCCCTTGTTATTATTTTCTAGTCTTCTTACTTTACATTATTTTTCTTAGTAGTTTTTAAAAAATCACAACCTGAAATTGTGTATTTATACTTACAGCCTATCTTCCCTTGCTAAAGTGTAAGACCCATGAAGGCTGGGGCTTTATCTGTCTTGTCTAACACTATACTCTCCCTCCCACATGCCTTGTTCATAGTAAGTGCTTAATAAATATGTATTGAATAGTTATTTGACTCGAGGTTGGGATAATGGAATCTAGTCATCCCTTTTCAGCTGTCTCCCAAACATCTCTCTGGTTGTAAACTTTTTTCAGGGCTTGAGGTTAATGCCCAAACCCTGTTCTTCCTAGACATTTCCACTTGACTGTCAGGCTGTCACCTCAAACTCACTGTGTCTAAAATTACACATTATCTCCCTTCCTCCAGTCTTCCAGTTTTGTTAATGCCACTGTCACTGACAGTTCTGAGGCACAAAACCTTGGTGTTATCTTGCAGTTGTTCACTAGTCCTAATCCCTAGGGTGCTTTATGTCCCCGTTTATGTCTTTGGGGGAGTTTCTGGTCACTATTTTCACCTCTGCTTTCTGCTGTTGACATTGTAGCCAGCCTTCAGGGCCCTGCTAGGGTACCTCTCTTCTGGGCATCAAGCTGAATTTTCCATCCCACCAGCTTCTGTATTTATGGTCTACAGTTTTCGTTTTTTCGTTTTAAACACAATATCCTGGCTTATACTGTTAGTTTCTTTCCCATGTCCTAATATATTAAACACAGTAAAACAAAAAGTATATATTGATTGAGTCACCTTTATTTCCTTCTTTTTTATCCCATTTTTAACCTCACCATGTATGTCCTATGCTTGATTTTGTCCTAGACCCTGATGCTTGCCACTTTGTTATGAGTCACATAGCAGAGCTGGCAGCAGCCCTGGTATCAGCATAGTTTTCTTACGTCGTGTCTTTTGTTCTCATTGGGGCTGGGTTCTCTCTGAGCCCGCGGAGGCTCTTGCAGTTTTAAAAGGTGAGAAGTTGTCAGGTTTCAAGTCCTCTGTCATGTTGGAAATGTGTAGAGGTAGAGGAGTCTGAGCTAATGATGTTATCTTTTAATTGTATTTGTTCAGTTATCCTCGAAAATGAAAACAGTAGCTCTTGATAACTACTTAGCAACAGCGCAGGTTGTGGAGATAAAGTTGGTTGGTTAAATCATTTTAACTCAGTTTCTTGAGTGCCTATTATATTGCAATGAGCATAAACAAGATGGTTTTGTTTATGATGGTTCTTCCAAAATATAGCAGGTATGGCAGTTATTTAACACTAAATTTAGTAAAACATGGTAAATGCTGAACTAGGAGTAGATGTAAGATGCTGTTGGAGTGCACAGAAGGAAGCATCTGACTCCTCGATGCTTGAGGGGTTCAGGGGAGGCTTACTTCACAGAAGATTTTAAGGGGCTGAGTCTTGACAGATGAGCGGGGGTTCACCAAGTGGGTAGATATGGGCTTTAATATGGGTATGGATAATTCATGAAAACAAAATGGAATCAGTCTGGGCCCAATTGGAGCTCCAGTGAAGGGTGATACCAACAAGGGCAGGGTTTTATTTCCTTAATATCACAGGCCAAGGTCACTGAAAAGTTCCATTTTAAAGTGCCTTCATGCAACATATTGTAGAGACAGCCTAGCATCATGATTAAAGGTGGACTCTGCGATTAGGCTGCCCAGGTTCAGACTTCAGCTCTGCAGCTTACTAGCTGTGGGAATTTGGACAAGTTACTTAACCTCTTTGGGCCTTGGCACGGTATCTACTTCACAGAAGTGAAGATGAAATGAGATAAAATATGTAAAGTGCTTATAACAACATCTGGCAAACAGTAGGTGCTCAATAAAGATTTCCTATTGTGGTTATTTTTGACTGTTCACAGCTTGGAGCAGGGGTTGGCCAGTTACTACTCGTGAGCCAGAGCCAAATCCAGCCCACTGTCTGATTTGTAAAGTTTTATTGGAACACAGCCATGCCCATTTATTAAGTATCATCTATGGCTACTTTGTGCTCTACAAGGCTGAGTTTAGTAGTTGTGACAGAGACCAAATGGCCCATAATATATTTATTATGAATATAATAAATATATTAATATATTTATTATGAATATAATAAATATATTAATATATTTATTGTATAAATATTTAAGGTCTAAAATATTTATATGGCCCTATACAGAAGAAACTTGCTGAGCCCTGGCCTAGAGGGTAAAATCAACATCTTTAGGTCTCAAGCTCTTCCCTGATTGCTTCCAAGTCTATCTTTTTCCATCCATAACTGACAGATGGCTGCAGCAGCACTTTGGATTTTGCTGACGCTTCTGTATACTTTATGAGCTACTCTCTGTTGCTGGATCATGATTTCTTTAGTGTTCCAACTGCTTTTCTCTCTTGTGCAAGAATATGGGCTGCAGCAGGGCCAGAACTGGGTGGTGAAACACTCACCTTAGTACATAATTTAAGTACATAATTTAAGGGGGCCCCAAAAGCTCAGTAGTCAAGAAAAATAATCTCTTAATGCAGTATTTAAAAAATCAAAATTAATGTAAGAAAAATCTACGATGAACAAAAAATATCAAAGTTTTAAGTAAGGACATAATCGGTATTACTAATTATTTTTTGTTTTAAACTCAGGTTCCAACATGGCTAGGCATAGCACTAGGCAGCAGAGAACAGGGAATCCATACTTAAGGCACAACAAACCCCAGAGAGTCATGCTTCCTGCGTAAATATGGTAGAGTTTTTAGATTCAAAATAACCTGCTGGCTGATCACATTTAATGGCATACTCAGGTCCATGGCAGGACTACTTTTGTAGAGTTTAATTATACACATATTTGGTTGAACTTAGCTTCCAGTAGTGATCTGTATATAATCCGTTGTATCAAATAACAGAATTAAAAGTATTTCCATAAGTTTTCGTATAATTCATTTGAAGTGGTTTACTGAGAGCAGCATTGGATAACTAAAGCTGTTTACCAAGAGATCTGAAAGTATCACATCATTCCGATAAGCTTTTTCAAAGAAAGGCCAGAAAGGGATATTAATTGAATTTTAATGCCTTCTGATAAACATTGACCTGGCAAGCTTTTTTAGATGACTAACTTTCTAATCTGCTCTGACATTTCTTCAGGGTGCTGCAAACAGTGATTTGTTGGTAGGTTTAAAAATATGTATAATTTGTTTTAGTGAAGAATGTTTTGGAAATATTCTGTAGGATCCTGCTAAAGTAGAATGGAGTCTTATCTGTTAAGGGTAAGGCTGGAGGAACGGACAAGATGACCTTTCCCTTTCTCAGACACCATATTGAGATTTGTAGGACTTTATTTGATGTTTCAACGAAGTGAATTAGTTGTTCTAACTGGCTGTCACTGTTACAAACAGATAAATGTAATATTGAACTTGATGCTCTTTTGCATTCTAAATGACACTTTAAAATGTTTTTAGGTGTACAGTGTTGATTGGAGTCAAACCAGATGTGAACAGCTTGTGGTGTCTGGCTCATGGGATCAAACTATCAAACTGGTATGTCGGCATTACTGTTTTTAAAACCAAATATTCCCTTCCTCAAAGCTTCCACTGAAGTTTTTTCTTTTCTGGAAGGAACATACTTCTGTTGCTTTTCAGTTAGGCAGTTAATTTTCTTTTCAAAAAATATACTAAAGCATCTATTAGAATTTAAAATTTTCTAATCTTCTAGCTATAAACTAATAACTAGCTCAGTATTGATTATTTTGGCCCCTTAAATACCATCTTGCTTTACATAAAAATAGACTTTAAAGAAATCCTTGAGATATATATGTATATTGTGTGTGTATGTAAATACATATATATGGTATATCATATATATTGTATATATAAAGCATAATGAATTTGCCTCTGTTAAGTAATTGATCTATTCATTTATTTGTAGTGGGATCCAACTGTTGGAAAGTCTCTGTGCACCTTTAGAGGCCATGAAAGTGTCATTTATAGCACGATCTGGTCGCCCCACATCCCTGGTTGCTTTGCTTCAGCCTCAGGTAAAGAATTCATTTACCAAAAGTGTTATTTGTAGGGAATGGTGGCCTCACTTTCCCCAGTAGGTGGCACTGTGTACCTTAGATTTGGAGAAGAAAAGGGACTACATTCCTATTTGAACTCTTGAGACTATTTCATTCTTTCTCAGTCTCTAGGTAAGAATTAGCCCGGCCTGCTTCTAAACCTTTGACTTAACATGTGCCTTTTTGGTGAGGTGAGAGGTAAGGGACAAAGTGAGGGCTTTGGCATCAGACTTGATTGAATTTGGAAACTCTCTTCAGTGGCGGATTGTGGGGCGTCAGGGTGATGCGATGGGTTTTCACATCAGCAATATGGGGCTAAGAATGTCTAACTTACGGGGTTGTTGTCAGCATGAAATAAGGAAACATGTAAAATGTCTAGCACACAGTCAACCTCCTTTGCTTGATATTTACCATCTTTTTAGGGATAGTCTCTTTAATTCATTGCCACTAAGCCATAGCAAGAGTATGTTTGGTATGATCTTTTTTCCTAACCGTTTACTTTTGATTCATGTCAGCAATTCTAAGATAAAGCAGATACTTACATTTATATGTCTCTGTTTTTTGTAGAGAAAAGTCATTTTATAGAAATTTAAAATTACACTTTGTACTGTTTGCATAAGGATTTACAAATTTGGTTTGTTGGCCGATTCCTAAATCATGTATAATCTGAACAATCTATTTTATGTATAATTTGGAGAGAAACATTGCACACTTTCTCTGCAGTGCCATTTAAAACAGCTTGGTCCACCTGCCAAATGGTCATTTAAATAGCTGTCCTCATCTTCACTCGCCCCTGGCTGCTCTGGAGTTGGTCTCCCCTGGCCATTTACCTTCTTCTCACACCCTGTAACCCTGCCCTCACAGCTCTTGTACTTTCCTCCTCTTACCTTTTCTTTCTGCCTGTCTATCCTGTCACCCTTCTGTTGTTCTGACTTTACATGAACAAGTTCGGTGGAAGGGTCCTTGCATAAGGTGATGGGGAGAAGAAGCTGAGATAACAAGAATAACACTCCCTTCTTCCCATGTTAGAAGGTAGAATCATTCCCAGTGGGGAAACAGTATGTTGGAAGGCATTTAGAGGTTATATTCATGTGGTTAAGGATATGGAATATTAACTCTCAGTGATATTATAATATCTGCCACAGTATGACTTTTCATACTGTGAATTGTATAAGCACAACTATTAATGAATAAATATGGTTAATTAATTATTAATTAATGATTAATGGTCTGTCTTAGGCAGATCATAACCAGTTATAAATCTTTCAAAGTTGGGAACCAGTCTAGCTCCTTTTATTAGCTACTGAGCTGCTTTGCTTAGATGGCTTTATTTTTGGTTTGTTTATCAGAACAAAGGTTGAGTAACAGTTATAAGAATGTGTTAATTAATCATAAATATTTGTGGTGATTGACAAGATAATATCAGCACTCTTTATTTCTTGCTTCTTTTATAACTTTCAAAAAATAAATTTATGAAGAGAAAACAGAAATGGTATCCCGATCATTCCTGTCTGAGCATATACGTAGTAAAGAAATTCAAACAAAACAGAAACATGCCAAGTAAAAAGAAAGTGCTAATTCCCCTCCTCCTATAGAACCACTGTTAACATTTGCTTGTATTCCTCCATAAAAATTCTTATGCTCATTCCAGAATATATGTTCAAAAAATTAAAAATATTAATGGGGAATATTCTTCAGGAAAAAGTCAGATATCTTTAAAGGCTGAATTTGCTTAGTGATGTTAGGTTTTACATGCTTATAGGTATAAAACTTTTGTTGTTGTTGAAATTGTACAGGAAAATAATTTTGTAATTTTGAATCAGAAAATCTCCTGTCCCAAATTCATTTTCCCCACTGAAAACATTGTTATTATAAAACAATTTTTGATTGTGGAGATTTCTTAGTAGCTGTAGTCCAGTATTACAGCCGAATGGAGTGAATCATACCACCATTCAGAAAGAGTTCTTAGATTAGGTTTAAATACACTTGATGGAAGAGAACATCTCCCAATTATACATTATGAATTATACATATGCATTTATATTATATATTTAAGTTTATAAAATTAAAACAAATCTAAAGTAGAAAAAGAGGTACAACAGGTTTCTTTTATTCGATATACCACCAATAAACATTTGGCTAAAGAAAGATTTCTGATACTATTTCCTTCCTAAAAGCTCTGATACCTTAATATATATTGCTTCACTTTTCTTTTAGATAATTTGTATAATGTATTGAGTGCCATTAAAGCTGTAAAAAGCGTAGAAATAAAACAAAGGTGAGCACTTTAATTGGTGTAAGCAAGGGCAGAGTTGCTTTTCTAAGGCTGCCTTCTTGAGTCACTTTCATCTGCCTCAGGAGACACATACTGGGAAGGAGAAACTGGTGTCTGCTCAGGGTATTCCAATGTGAGGAATGATTCAATTAGACCATTTGGGACAATGTATACATAAATATAATCTATATGACACTTGTTATTTTCCAATGTGTTTATTTCAGGGCAGCAACACCATATAGATTAGACAAAGCAATAACAACTTTCCCGGTCTAGATGATGTCAGTTTATTCTGATAATGAGAATGCTGATAGTGTCAAGGCAACAGTTATTTTAAGGTTTGGACCTTGAAATGATGAATGGATGTGTCTCCTCCATCTGTTAGAGGTTTGCCAATTCGATGAATGAAAAATTACAACTAATTGTTGTTTTGATTTGTGTATTTGATTACTAGGACTAGTGAACACATTCAGTATGTCAGCTGGGTGCCGTAGTTGTTCTTTTGTGAGTCACCTGTTCATGTCTTTGGCCTCTTTTTCTACTGAGAGCTGTTTGTTGTTGTTTTTCTGTATTGATGTATGAGCTCTTTTTATATTTAGGAATTAATTCTCTGTATCTTACGTCTGTTACAAATATTTTCCCAATTTTTTTCTGTCCTTTAACCTATTTATTTTAATATTTACTGTATAAGCATTGAAACTTTTTGGTAGTCAAAACTATCAATTTTTTGCTTGATAGGTTTCTGACTTTCATTTAGGATGAATAAGGAGTTGGCTCAGTGAAAAGTGGGAGGCCTTAGATGGTATAGCAAGAGACAACATTCCAAGCAGAGTAGTTTATTCAAAATTAAGAACTTGATGCGCTTGAGAAACTGAAAGAGGGCCAGAGGGACTGTTGCCTAAGAGGAAAAGGGTAGTAAAAATGAGGTCAGGATCACAGGCAGGGGCCCAGATCATGCCTTGTGGGCTGGATTCAAGACTCTGGATTTTATCCTATGGACAGTGGGAAGACATTGAAGAGGTTTAAGCCTGGGAGTGATATGATTAGGCTTACATTTTTAAAAACTCATTTTGGCTGTCATTGTAGAGAATAGTTTGGAGGTGAGCAAGAGTGGATGCAGAGAAACAATTAAGAGAGAGATGAAGGCATGGATAAGGATAGTGACAGAAGGGATGGAATAAAGGAGGCTGATTTGAGTGGTATTTCGAGATGATTTTATAAGATGTGGAAGAGGTGGGAGAGGGATGAATAAAGAATAAGTCCTAGATTCTTTGCACGGACAAATTCATGGATGGTAGTGTCATAACTGAGATAAGAAATACATTTGAAAACGAAGATCTTGAGTTAGTTTTAGAGCACGTTGAGCCTGTGGGACACACGTGTGGGTTTGTCATGAGTAGGTGGAGTTTGAAGCTGAGAAATCAGGCCTTATGAATAAAAATTGTGTCGTTGGCTCATAATGGGATCTAAAGCCATTGCAGTAAATCAGAGCACCCAGGAAAGACTAAATAGAAGAAAGCTTAGAATAGAGCACAAGTTGGCAGACTATTGCCCTCAAATCAAATGACCCACTGACAGTTTATGTAAATAAAGTTTTATTGGAAAACAGTCATGCCCATTCATTTATATATTGCCTGTCTATGTCTGTTTTCATGCTATAGTGGCAGAGTTGAGTAGTTATGACAGAGACTGAATGACCCTCAAAGCCAAAAATACTTACAGTTGGGGGCTTCCCTGGCGGCGCAGTGGTTGAGAGTCCGCCTGCCGATGCAGGGGACGTGGGTTTGTGCCCCAGTTCGGGAGGATCCCATGTGCCGCGGAGCGGCTGGGCCCGTGAGCCATGGCCACTGAGCCTGCGCATCCGGAGCCTGTGCTCTGCAACGGGAGAGGCCACAGCAGTAGAGGCCCGCGTACCTTAAAAAAACAAACAAACAAAAAAAACTTACAGTTGGGCTCGTTACAGAAAGTGTTTGCTGACCCCAGGTATAAGTCTTGAGGGGAGATAAAGGGATGGAAGGTCTTTTGCACAGTGTGGTTATTTAGGGGAGGAGAGAAGGCACAATAGCAGGGGAGGGAAAGAGTGCTTCCTGTATTGTCTCCTCGTTTCATTATCTAGCATCTGAAGATAGGCAATCAGTAGGATAATTGCTCCTTTCTTGCTAATAAGCTAAATCAGTACCCTGAGATGTTGAATTATGTTGAGTGGGTTCCACAGGAAATATAATATCACAGAAGTCCTTTCTATTTGTTTATTATGTTTTTTAATTCTAAAACTTAAAAATGACCAAATGTCCCTGAATTCTGAAGTATGACTAGGTTGGAGAACCTCAGAAGTGGAAACCTCCAGGTAAATTGTGAACAGACAAATACGTCCCATTTAGATTAAGCAGTTTTTTTAGATCCTAAGATAATAGTGAATTATAATAACTTCTGTGTGTAGAGGTTCAGTTAACTCAGAAAATGTTTTCTTTGCTGATTAAAATTAATAGTATTTTCTAGAATGAAGAAAGGTACACTGATAAAATTATTACTACTATTTTTTTTTTTTTTTTTTTGTGGTACGTGGGCCTCTCACTGTTGTGGCCTCTCCCGTTGCGGGGCACAGGCTCCGGACGCGCAGGCTCA
>NC_041223.1:27213802-27215886 GCF_002837175.3 Physeter macrocephalus | reverse complement strand
ATTTTTTTTTTTTTTTTTTTGCGGTACACGGGCCTCTCACTGTTGTGGCCTCTCCCGCTGCGGAGCACAGGCTCTGGACGCACAGGCTCAGCGGCCATGGCTCACGGGCGCAGCCGCCCCGCGGCATGTGGGATCTTCCCGGACCGGGGCACGAACCCGTGTCCCCTGAATCGGCAGGCGGACTCTCAACCACTGCGCCACCAGGGAAGCCCTATTACTACTATTTTTAAAATTTCTAAGTTGTGTAAGTTGTAGTTTCTCAGTCCATAATTTGAACCAGATCTTTTCTGAAATATCAAGTCTTTGGGGATGGGACCAGTAATATATTTTTCCTTGTCACATTTCCTTTTCCAAGCCTAAATTTCTTCTTTGATTTTTTTCAGTCTTTCTGTGGCACAACTAGCCATAAGGCTGGGTGTGTATTAAGTAACTGATAGCAATATTAATACACTTGTTTGAATTAACTAACCCTTTAGCCTGCATATATAACTTGAATTAGTCGTTTTTCTGCTTTTAATGGAAATGCTAATGAGTTTCATGTTGATAGTGAATCAGATCTGCAAGATGACTGCAGTTAAGCATAATGCTTATAATTTGGCCATTTTATAATTTTACTATTAGTGAAAAGCCCTAATACAGAGACTGTTAGTACAAGTTCAATTAAAATTCTTGTAAGGATGTGAATTAGTTTGACATTAACATCATTATCTTAGTGTAGGGATGCCCTTTGGTCTTATATTCTACAGTTTCAAAGTATTCGCCTCAAACTCTGGAAGGAATTAGTGGTATAGAGTAGATCCATCTTCAGAATGAACTGACACATACTTCTCTTCTAGTGAAGCAGTGAAGACATGTCTGCTAGGAGCTCTAATTGGTAGCATTTGTAATAAACTATAATTAATAATGAGTATAATTTGGAAAAGTATTGATAAAACCATAAATTACTGATAGATTTTTAAAAATTCCTTTACCTTACTATTGCATGTAATTTTATTAATTTGTATTATTATTTAAGGCCCCCAAATTATCTTTCTTTGTTTTTAATTGTTCTTTTACTGACCATGACCAAAGGTAAAATCTGATAGCGACAAAGTCAGGAAGGGGGGACCTACAAGATGGCGGAGGAGTAAGACGTGGAGATCACCTTCCTCCCCACAAATACATCACCTTCCTCCCCACAAATACAATATATCTATCTACAATATATCTACATGTGGAACAGCTCCTACAGAATACCTACTGAATGCTGGCAGAAGACCTCAGACTTCCCAAAAGATGCCTGAGGGCAACCTACATGCAGAGGTGGGGCCAAAACCAAAGTTGAACCCCAGGAGCTGTGCGAATAAAGAAGAGAAAGGGAAATTTCTCCGGGCAACCACAGGAGCAGCGAGTTAAATCCCCACAATCAACTTGATGTACCCTGCATCTGTGGAATGCCTGAATAGACAACAAATCATCCCAAAATTGAGGCAGTGGACTTTGGGAGCAACTGTAGACTTGGGGTTTGCTGTCTGCGACTGATTTGTTTCTGATTTTTATGTTTATCTTAGTATAGTTTTTAGCACGTGTTATCATTGGTGGATTTGTTTATTGGTTTGGTTGCTCTCTTTTTTTATTCATTGTTTTTATTTTAATAATTATTTCTTTTTATTTTTTATTTTGTTTTTTTTTTCTTTCTTTTTTCTCCCTTTTCTTCTTTTTAAAAAATATTTATTTATTTTTGGCTGCATTGGGTCTTCATTGTTGAGTCTTCATTGCTGCACACAGGCCTTCTCTAGTTGCAGTGAGCGGGAGCTTCTGTTCATTGCAGTGCATGGGCTTCTCATTGTGTGAACCTGTAACCTGCAAAAAGGAGACCACAGACACAGTAAATTAAACAAAATGAGAAGACAGAGAAATATGCAGCAGATGAAGGAGCAAGGTAAAAACCCACCAGACCAAACAAATGAAGAAGAAATAGTCAGTCTGCCTGATAAAGAATTCAGAGTAATGATAGTAAAGATGATCTAAAATCTTGGAAATAGAATGGAGAAAATACAGGGAACTTTTAACAAGGACCTAGAAGAACAAAAGAGCAAACAAAC
>NC_041223.1:27208021-27211476 GCF_002837175.3 Physeter macrocephalus | reverse complement strand
CACGAACCCGTGTCCCCTGAATCGGCAGGCGGACTCTCAACCACTGCGCCACCAGGGAAGCCCTATTACTACTATTTTTAAAATTTCTAAGTTGTGTAAGTTGTAGTTTCTCAGTCCATAATTTGAACCAGATCTTTTCTGAAATATCAAGTCTTTGGGGATGGGACCAGTAATATATTTTTCCTTGTCACATTTCCTTTTCCAAGCCTAAATTTCTTCTTTGATTTTTTTCAGTCTTTCTGTGGCACAACTAGCCATAAGGCTGGGTGTGTATTAAGTAACTGATAGCAATATTAATACACTTGTTTGAATTAACTAACCCTTTAGCCTGCATATATAACTTGAATTAGTCGTTTTTCTGCTTTTAATGGAAATGCTAATGAGTTTCATGTTGATAGTGAATCAGATCTGCAAGATGACTGCAGTTAAGCATAATGCTTATAATTTGGCCATTTTATAATTTTACTATTAGTGAAAAGCCCTAATACAGAGACTGTTAGTACAAGTTCAATTAAAATTCTTGTAAGGATGTGAATTAGTTTGACATTAACATCATTATCTTAGTGTAGGGATGCCCTTTGGTCTTATATTCTACAGTTTCAAAGTATTCGCCTCAAACTCTGGAAGGAATTAGTGGTATAGAGTAGATCCATCTTCAGAATGAACTGACACATACTTCTCTTCTAGTGAAGCAGTGAAGACATGTCTGCTAGGAGCTCTAATTGGTAGCATTTGTAATAAACTATAATTAATAATGAGTATAATTTGGAAAAGTATTGATAAAACCATAAATTACTGATAGATTTTTAAAAATTCCTTTACCTTACTATTGCATGTAATTTTATTAATTTGTATTATTATTTAAGGCCCCCAAATTATCTTTCTTTGTTTTTAATTGTTCTTTTACTGACCATGACCAAAGGTAAAATCTGATAGCGACAAAGTCAGGAAGGGGGGACCTACAAGATGGCGGAGGAGTAAGACGTGGAGATCACCTTCCTCCCCACAAATACATCACCTTCCTCCCCACAAATACAATATATCTATCTACAATATATCTACATGTGGAACAGCTCCTACAGAATACCTACTGAATGCTGGCAGAAGACCTCAGACTTCCCAAAAGATGCCTGAGGGCAACCTACATGCAGAGGTGGGGCCAAAACCAAAGTTGAACCCCAGGAGCTGTGCGAATAAAGAAGAGAAAGGGAAATTTCTCCGGGCAACCACAGGAGCAGCGAGTTAAATCCCCACAATCAACTTGATGTACCCTGCATCTGTGGAATGCCTGAATAGACAACAAATCATCCCAAAATTGAGGCAGTGGACTTTGGGAGCAACTGTAGACTTGGGGTTTGCTGTCTGCGACTGATTTGTTTCTGATTTTTATGTTTATCTTAGTATAGTTTTTAGCACGTGTTATCATTGGTGGATTTGTTTATTGGTTTGGTTGCTCTCTTTTTTTATTCATTGTTTTTATTTTAATAATTATTTCTTTTTATTTTTTATTTTGTTTTTTTTTTTTCTTTCTTTTTTCTCCCTTTTCTTCTTTTTAAAAAATATTTATTTATTTTTGGCTGCATTGGGTCTTCATTGTTGAGTCTTCATTGCTGCACACAGGCCTTCTCTAGTTGCAGTGAGCGGGAGCTTCTGTTCTTTGCAGTGCATGGGCTTCTCATTGTGTGAACCTGTAACCTGCGAAAAGGAGACCACAGACACAGTAAATTAAACAAAATGAGAAGACAGAGAAATATGCAGCAGATGAAGGAGCAAGGTAAAAACCCACCAGACCAAACAAATGAAGAAGAAATAGTCAGTCTGCCTGATAAAGAATTCAGAGTAATGATAGTAAAGATGATCTAAAATCTTGGAAATAGAATGGAGAAAATACAGGGAACTTTTAACAAGGACCTAGAAGAACAAAAGAGCAAACAAACAATGATGAACAATACAATAAACAAAATTAAATACTCTGTAGAAGGAATCAATAGCAGAATAACTGAGGCAGAAGAATGGATAAGTGACCTGGAAGATAAAATAGTGGAAATAACTACTGTAGAGCAGAATAAAGACAAAAGAATGAAAAGAACTGAGGACAGTCTCAGAGACTTCTGGGACAACATTAAGTGCATCAACATTCGAGTTATAGGGGTCCCAGAAGAATAAGAGAAAAAGAAAGAGACTGAGAAAATATTTGAAGAGATTATAGTTGAAAACTTCCCTAATACGAGAAAGGAAATCTTCAATCAAGTCCAGGAAGCACAGAGAGTCCCATAAAGGATAAATCCAAGGAGAAACGTGCCAAGACACATATTAACCAAACTATCAATAAATAAATCCAAAGAAAAAAATATTAAAAGCAGCAGAGGAAAAGCAACAAATAACATACGAGGGAATCCCCATAAGCTTAACAGATAATCTTTCAGCAGAAACTCTGCAAGCCAGAAGGGAGTGGCAGGACATATTGAAAATGATGAAAGGGAAAAACCTACAATCAAGATTACTCTACCCAGCAGGGATCTCATTCAGATTCAACTGAGAAATTAAAACCTTTACAGACAAGCAAAAGCTAAGAGAATTCAGCACCACCAAACCAGCTTTACAACAAATGCTAAAGGAACTTCTCTAGGCAGGAAACACATGAGAAGGAAAGATCTACAAAAACAAACCCAAAACGATTAAGAAAATGGTCATAGGGACATACATATCGATAATTACCTTAAATGTAAATGGATTAAATGCTCCAACTAAAAGACATAGGCTGGCTGAATGGATACACAAACAAGACCCATATATATGCTGTCTATAAGAGATCCACTTCAGACCTAGGGACACAGACAGACTGAAAGTGAGGGGATGGAAAAAGATATTCCATGCAAATGGAAATAAAAAGAAAGCTGGAATAGCAATTCTCATATCAGACAAAATAGACTTTAAAATAAAGACTGTTACAAGAGACAAAGAAAGACACTACATAATGATCAAGGGATCAATCCAAGAAGAAGAGATAACAATTGTAAATATTTATGCACCCAACATAAGAGCACCTCAAAACATAAGGCAAATGCTAACAGCCATAAAAGGGGAAACTGACAGTAACACAATAAAAGTAGGGGAGTTTAACACCCCACTTTCACCAATGGATAGATCATCCAAAATGAAAATAAATAAGGAAACACAAGCATTAAATGACACATTAAACAGGATGGACTTAATTGATATTTATTTATCGAAAAACAACAGAATACACTTTCTTCTCAAGTGCTCATGGAACATTCTCCAGGATAGATCATATCTTGGGTTACAAATCAAGCCTTGGTAAATTTAAGAAAATTGAAATTGTATCAAGTATATTTTCCGACCACAACGCTATGAGACTACATACCAATTACAGGAAAGAAACTGTAAAAAATACAAACACATGGAGGCTAAACAATATGCTACTAAATAACCAA
>NC_041223.1:27183461-27207741 GCF_002837175.3 Physeter macrocephalus | reverse complement strand
AAGAACAAAAACCCCCAAAGTCAGCAGAAGGAAAGAAATCATAAAGATCATATCAGAAATAAATGAAAAAGAAATGAAGGAAACAATATCAAAGATAAATGAAACTAAAAGCTGGTTATTTGAGAAGATAAACAAAATTGATAAACCATTAGCCAGACTCATCAAGAAAAAAAGGGAGAAGGCTCAGATCAACAGAATTAGAAATGTAAAAGGAGAAGTAACAACTGACACTGCAGAAATACAAAGGATCTTGAGAGATTACTACAAGCAACTATATGCTAATAAAGTGGACAACCTGGAAGAAATGGACAAATTCTTAGAAAAGCACAACCTTCTGAGGCTGAACCAGGAAAAACTAGAAAATATAAACAGACCAATCACAAACACTGAAATTGAAACTGTGATTAAAAATCTTCCAACAGACAAAAGCCCAGGAACAGATGGCTTCAGAGGCGAATTCTATCAAACATTTAGAGAAGCGCTGACACCTATCCTTCTCAAACTCTTCCAAAATATAGCAGAGGGAGGAACACTCCCAAACTCATTCTACGAGGCCACCATCACGCTGATGCCAAATCCAGACAAAGATGTCACAAAAAAAGAAAACCACAGGCCAGTATCACTGATGAACATAGATGCAAAAATCCTCAACAAAATACTAGCAAACAGAATCCAACAGCACATTAAAATGATCATGCACCATGGTCAAGTGGGGTTTATCCCAGGAATGCAAGGATTCTTCAATATACGCAAATCAATCAATGTGATACACCATATTAACAAGTTGAAGGATAAAAACCATGTGATCATCTCAATAGATGCAGAAGAAACTTTTGACAAAATTCAACACCAATTTATGATAAAAGCTCTCTGGAAAGTAGGCATAGAGGGAACCTACCTCAACATAATAGAGCCCATATATGACAAACCCACAGCCAACATCATTCTCAATGGTGAAAAACTGAAACCATTTCCTCTAAGATCAGGAACAAGACAAGGTTGCCCACTGTCACCGCTATTATTCAACACAGTTTTGGAAGATTTAGCCACAGCAATCAGAGAAGAAAAAGAAATAAAAAGAATCCAAATTGGAAAAGACGAAGTAAAGCTGTCACTGTTTGCAGATGACATGATACTATACATAGAGAATCCTGAAGATGCTACCAGAAAACTGCTAGAGCTAATCAATGAATTTGGTAAAGTAGCAGGATACAAAATTAATGCACAGAAATCTCTTGCATTCCTGTACACTGATGATGCAAAATCTGAAAGAGAAATTAAGGAAACACTCCCATTTACCAGTGCAACAAAAAGAATAAAACACCTAGGAATAAACCTTCCTAAGGAGACAGAAGATCTGTATGCAGAAAACTATAAGACACTGATGAAGGAAACTAAAGGTGATACAAACAGATGGAGAGATATACTGTGTTCTTGGATTGGAAGAATCAACATCGTGAAAATGACTGTACTACCTAAAGCAATCTACAGTTTCAGTGCAATCCCTATCAAACTACTACTGGCATTTTTCACAGAACTAGAACAAAAAATTTCACAGTTTGTATGGAAACACAAAAGACCCCGAATAGCCAAAGTGGTCTTGAGAAAGAAAAACAGAGCTGGAGGAATCAGGCTTCCTGATTTCAGACTATACTGCAAAGCTACAGTAATCAAGACACTATGGTACTGGCACAAAAACAGAAATATAGATCAATGGAACAGGATAGAAATACCAGAGATAAACCCACGCACATATGGTCACCGTATCTTTGATAAAGGAGGCAAAAATATACAATGGAGAAAAGACAGCCTCTTCAATAAGAGATGCTGGGAAAACTGAACAGCTACATGTCAAAGAATGAAATTAGTACACTCCCTAACACCATATACAAAAATAAACTCAAAATGGATTAAAGACCTAAATGTAAAGCCAGACACTCTAAAACTCTTAGAGGGAAACATAGTCAGAACACTCTATGACATAAATCACAGCAAGATCCTTTTTGACCCACCTCCTAGAGAAATGGAAATAAAAACAAAAGTAAACAAATGGGACTTAATGAAACTTAAAAGCTTTTGCACAGCAAAGGAAACCATAAATAAGACGAAAAGACAACCCTCAGAATGGGAGAAAATGTTTGCAAATGAAGCAACTGACAAAGGATTAATCTGCAAAAACATATAAGCAGCGTATGCAGCTCAATATCCCAAAAACAAACAACCCATTCCAAAAATGGGCAGAATACCTAAATAGACATTTCTCCAAAGAAGATACACAGATTGCCAGCAAACACATGAAAGGATGCTCAGCATCACTAATCATTAGAGAAATGCAACTCAAAACTACAATGAGGTATCACCTCACACCAGGCAGAATGGCCATCATCAAAAAATCTACAAACAATAAATGCTGGAGAGGGTGTGGAGAAAAGGGAACCCTCTTGTATTGTTGGTCGGAATGTAAAGTGATACAGCCACTATGGAGAACAGTATGGAGGTTCCTTAAAAAATTGAAAACAGAACTACCATATGACCCAGCAGTCCCACTACTGGGCATATACCCTGAGAAAACCATAATTCAAAAAGAGTCATGTACCACAATGTTCATTGCAGCATGCTAACACATATATATGGAATCTAAAAAAAAAAAAAATGTTCTGATGAACCTAAGGGCAGGACAGCAATAAAGACCCAGATGTAGAGAATGGACTTGAGGACACGGGGAGGGGGATGGGTAAGCTGGGACGAAGTGAGAGAGTAGCATTGACATATATACATTACCAAATGTAAAATAGCTAGTGGGAAGCAGCTGCATCGCACAGGGAGATCAGCTCGGTGCTGTGTTACCAGCTAGAGGGGTGGGATAGGGAGGGTGGGAGGGAGATGCAAGAGGGACAGGATATGGCGATATATGTATACATAGCTGATTCACTTTGTTATACAGCAGAAACTAACACAACATTGTAAGGCAATTATACTCCAATAAAGATGTTAAAAGTAAATAAGTCAGGCAGAATTGTATATTAGCCCTTTATTTAGGCTGAGTCACACACACTTCTTTGTATTACCTTGGCCTTTTGTGTAGCATATTATACATAATATTGACTCTGGATGTTATATATAGAATATTCAGTGTGTGAGACTGAGTAGCAGAAAAAGACTGTGTGTAGAGAGTTAGCAGTATAATTACAGAACTTAAGTATCTGTACTTTGTAAATAGATAGTATATAAAAAGAGTCTTTTATCAACAGAATGTCCATTTGCTTTAACAGAAAAAAGAGACAGTTTAATGACATTACCTTCATGTGTTATATTAGAAATGAATGTAAATTGTGGTCATACCAGCCAGCATGTCTTTGGTTGAAAGTGAAAGAAATTCTGACCCAAACTGCCTTAAGGTAGAAGATAATTTATTTGCTCACATAGTTGAAATTTCCAGAATTACACCTGGCTGTGTACACACAGCTGGATGTAGGGCTCAAAGACTGTTCTTGCTATCTCTTTTGTTCTGTGTTCTGTTAAGTTGGTTTCAGTATCTGGTACCATATGATAGCAAAATGGCAGTAGCTCTAGCCCCTGCATCCTTTCTTGTTTTTGTCCAGTAGGAGAAAGTGGGAGATTCTTTTTCAGACATCTAAAAATGTTTCATTTTCTCTCATGGGCTCTGATGGCCTGTGTGGATGTTCCTAAACTAATCACTGTGCCTGTGAGAGGAGGCTGTAATGTGTTGATGGGCTTGGGCCTGGCTCAGCTCCTGCAGTTGAGAATGGGAAATGGGAGAGAGGGTGGTACCCAGCTACATACACTGAGAATGGCAAGAGTGAATCCTGGTTAGGTGAAGAAGATGGATAGGGGGTCAATATGAACTAAATTGTCTGCACATCCAAGACTTGGAGTAAATCAGAAGGGATTTGACAAAAACCTAGCACTGGACCTGTGAGCTGTAACCTATGTTCCTTTAAAAGAACTGAATACAGTAAAGCCATTTTCTGCCAGATTTTATGATTTTGGAAACTCATTGGAAGGTTTATTTATCAACCATTTGACATTTTCCTGAAATATTTCTTCATGATGATTTTTCCAATATTTGCCTACTCAATAAAGTTGAAAAGACTTAAAGTTTTTCTTCCACTCTACAAAAGGAGGGTTTGTGGCATAGTAAAAGTTGGGGTAAGCTCTAAAGGTCTCATTGTGCCTTTGCCATTTCAAGAGAGAGAAGAAAATTTTCTTACCAAGCTGTGTACAGTGCACTGCTTTGCTTGACTTGTTTTCGTATATTTCTTATAGGGCATGTATATTCTTTGACATAGCTGAGTACCTTACACAAGCAAACACTAAAATGTTTTGATTATTATTCTATAATATATGGGAATAACCATCTTACCAGAATTTTTAAAACATATTTAAGGTTAATTTTAATTGTTGACAGGGACATTGTCAGTGAGTCAGTCAGATATTTAGTGAATGTCCACCTTTGTCTGTGCCCTGAAGATACAGTGAGTGTATAGCCCAGTGGGAAAGAGAGATGCTAAGAAAAAGCCTAGCAACAATAATGATAAGGAGCATGAAGTTCTTTGAGGAACAGGGCACAGCACAGTGGTTAGGGACATGGACTCTGCAGTCAGCCTCCCTGTGGTCAAATTCCGCTTTCACCACTGTTACGTGACTTTGGTCATGCTACTTAACTTCTGTCTCTTCATTCCTCATTTAAAAAATAAGGGTGATAATAATACCCATGTCATGGAGTTTTGATGAGGATTAAGTGAATTAGTATGAGCAAAGGGCTGAGGACAGTGCCTGGCACAGAGTAAGGGCTCTCTGAGTGGTGACTCCTATGATTAACCTGTGTGCTCAGAATTCTGTGGAAACGTTAACAAAGGATTCTTGAGCTCGTCAAAGTTGGCTGGTCAGAGAAGCTTCTCTGAGGAAATAGTGTTTAAACTGCTACCTTATGAACAAGTAAGAGTTAGGAGATGAGAAGCAGAAAGCAGAGGGAGGGGATGTGGAGAGAGCAGGGCATATCTGAGGAAGATCTGAATGGCCTTTGCATACGTATGTGCTGTAAGGATTAAGAGTCAGTGCTTATCTAGAAACTAAAACTCTGAGAATGGAGTTTTAGAGTAATTTCCTCCAGGTAGAATCTGGAATGCATGCTTGTATAATAACATACTAGTCCAGTGATCCTGAAACCTGGCCCACCATCAGAGTCATTGGGAAGCTTGAAAAAACAACAGAACTCTAGCTTTCATCTTAGTCCTACTGAATCAGATACCTCTGAGAAGTGTATGTATGTATGTATTTATTTATTTTTGGCTGCGTTGGGTCTTCCTCTCTGTGCATGGGCTTTCTTTAGTTGCAGCGAGCAGGGGCTACTCTTCTTTGCGGTGTGCGGGCTTCTCATTGCGGTGGCTTCTCTTGTTGCAGAGCACGGGCTCTAGGTGCGTGGGCTTCAGTAGTTGTAGCTCGCAGACTCAGTAGTCGTGGCGCACGGGCTTAGTTGTTCCACGGCATGTGGGATCTTCCCGGACCAGGGCTCGAACCCGCGTCCCCTGCATTAGCAGGTGGATTCTTAACCACTGCACCACCAGGGAAGCCCCAGAAGTATATTTTTTAATCACCCCAGCTGAGTCTAGTGATCAGCCTAATTTGGAAAGCACTGTACTATTCTATGGTGTCACTCTGTTTAAGATGCCTAAATAAATAGCTTATTTCTGTTGATGTGATAGAAATTGCATGTTTGTTTTAATAGAAATATACTCATCTCTTTAAAAAAAAAACCGACAGAATGGTTTCAGTGCTGAATTCAGAGAGGAAGTGGTTTCCTTAGATTGAGAACTCTTTAGTTTTTTTCCTCAGTTTTGTCGGTTATAGTTTGAATTATATTATGGTCTTTATCAATTAATTCTCTTACTTTGTCTTCTTGCTTACAGACAAGAGCTTGCTATAAAACATACTATAATCTTTGCATAAAAATAGTTTCAACTGCAGAATTCATGGTTGAGAAACCCAGTATTGTAAAATATATGTCTTCACAAATATTACAAATGGTAGAAGCTTATATGATAGGCAGTCAAGACATAGTTTTATGTTGAATCCTGTGGCACACGTATAGCTAATTATGTCTTTCAACTGCTTATAACAGTTTATATTTTAAGATAGTATATGCGAATATAGCATTTGAGTTTTTCCAAGAATCTGGTCACCTTCAAAGTTGTATGGTATTTGCAAATCTAGACCTAAATATATCATTAGCTAAGTTAAGACAGACCAAAAGGGCATATATAGAGATTTAGATCTTCCTTAGCAGAGTTCTCTAAGGACATTGGTTTTGTTTAGTTCATGAAAGTTGTATTAGTACAGAATTCATATTTCTAAATTAGATGAAAGGGAAGAATATTTGAGCTCGTTACATAAAGAGGATTAATATGAAGTAAACTTTCTTTTGAACCATGAAAACTAAATTACTGCTATTACAGACTCCATATAATTGCATAAATCATAGCCATGCCTGACTATGTGGAGTCCGGTAGTTAAAAAAAAATCATTCTACTCTAAGAAAAAAGTCATATTACATCTGATAGGCATCTGGCATTTCAAATAAATTATTTGGGCCCAATATGCATCCTTTTTCTACTCATTTCACTTCACAGTCTCAGATTCACTGTTTATACTTATTCTCCTTACCCAATTTCTTAATGCTGCAAATTGAATTAGACATAGTAGTAGCCAGCACATCCTATACCATATTATACACTTAAATTCACTGGTTCTGCTGTCAGTGGCAAGTCTGCAACTGATAAGAGAAGCTGGTACTTCAGGTGGTTCTATGGCACTATCAAGGGCCCTGATAAACGTCTGGCTGACAATGAAAGGCCAGTTGTCTGGAAAATGCAATTTAAAAAATATATAAATATAGATGTCCTGGTGGCTAAAAGAGTTGAATGAGTCCTGGTACCAGTGGGCCAGAAGGTCCCTCTCCTACCTAGAAAACAAAGTGATGAGGAGGAAGTGACGAATGTGTGCAGCAGAAGTGGAATTCTCAGCTCATTCAGAGCAGTTCTCACTTTTTTGTGCCCTTTAAATTAACTGCAAGAGGGGACAACCTAAGCCATGGTGTTTTTAAAAAGCATTGCTTGAATATGATGGTGAAGAACCAAAGATTGTCCCAGAGTAATTTGAAGTACACATATATAATGTATATTATATACATAATATAACAATACATTATATAGTACACATACAGAACAGTGCATAATCTTAAGCATGTGATGAATTTTCACAATGAACACATCTGTGTACCAGCACCCAGATCAAGAAACAGAGCATCCCAGAGGCCTCCCGCACATCCTTCCAGTCATTACCCGACCCCCCACTCGAGGGTGACTACTGAACTGCCTTGTAATAGCATAGATTAATGTTACCTGTTTTTATGTTTTCATGTCTAGTTTCTTTTGCTCAACATTATGTTTTGTGAGATTCATCCATATTTTTGCTAGAATTACTAGTTGTTTCTTAATCTCCTAGTCCACGTTTATTGTAATATTTTGGTACTTTAAAGCATTCACATACACCCATAAATATAATTATTAGGAATGTAATTATTAGGATGAACACAAGCTCATTGAACTTTAAACAAAGCTTAGTCATGGTTATAGCAGACTTTATGATTTCAGACCTGATATTACATATAAATTTTTGAAAGCTAGTATACATCATTTAGCCATTTCCTATGTTTTAGTGGAAGCCTTGTGCCAAATCGAATCTTTTTCTCTGGGGCTAGGCTTTATAGAGTTTGAAGCTTCAGGTGAATTCCATTCACTGCTTCCATGATGATAAGGGCTCGCCTTTGCCTATAGGTGAAAGAACTTGAGCAATCTTAGGTCTTTGTAGAATTTATTGAAAAGCAACCCCAGAAGGGGAAGGGATGCTTAAATGACCCCCGGACACATTCTCTGTCTCTAACCTGGACTTTTCTCTGCTTGTTGACTTGACTCTGCAGGCCAGCTTTCTCCATACAGTGAAACACATGGCCACCAGCAGCTTCTCAATTTTATAACCTGTAAATTCTACTGGGAGAGAGGGACTGCCATTATTTTTTCAGTTATACTTCAGAAAAATCCCAAGTAGATACTTTTTTTGTGTGTGTGTGTGGTACGCGGGCCTCTCACTGCTGTGGCCTCTCCCGTTGCGGAGCACAGGCTCCGGACGCGCAGGCTCAGCGGCCATGGCTCACGGGCCCAGCCGCTGACGCGCAGGCTCAGCGGCCGTGGCTCACGGGCCCAGCCGCTCCGCGGCATGTGGGATCTTCCCGGACCGGGGCACAAATCCGTGTCCCCTGCATCGGCAGGGGGACTCCCAACCACTGCGCCACCAGGGAAGCCCCAAGTAGATACTTTTGACCTGTCAGCTGTGGCAGGGGCAGAAAATGAGATAGTATGACTGGTCTTGCTTAGACCTGTCCTTGGCCAGTTGATTGTGTTGAGCCATAGGTCTTTCTAGACTCACATGGTGAAAAGAGGGTGCTGTTCCTGGAAGGGTGTTGCTGGGCAGGCCAAACTCTGGACATCCACACCACCCTGCTGTAAGCTCTGAAGGTTAGGGAAAGTCATGAAAGATCATTTAATCAAAGCTACTTAGACTTCTGAAAGAAATTCTACTGACTGGTGGCTAGACCACAGACAGTGATTATAATTAGGACCCCTGAAATTTTGGGAGCTCTAGTCTGTACCAATTCTGAACCATTTCCATTTGGTACTTTCCAACTCATCATTCCGTCTCATCACCACTATCCTTAGCTAGATTCAAAAACGTTAGTCACTCTCTTCTATCAGAGTGGTTTTCAACCTTTTGTAAAGTAGGAGGATGATGCTTTTTAAATTAAAAAAAATTTTAATCTCACACACAAACAATAGTACATATTTATGAATACATAAAAATGTTGTAGAAGTATTACCAAAACACAAACTACAGGGATGCACACTGAATTCAGGATTGTGGTAGCCCTGGGCAAGGAGGATGGGGAATGGGGTTGGAAATACAGTAGAGGTTTCAGCACTATCTGTTGTGTTTTGTTACTTTTACTTTTAAAATAATTGTGGGGCAAATACGACAGAATGTTATGTGTGTGTGTGTCTATTAAAATTTTCCCCAATTTATAAAATAATTAACGTATAAATTAAAAGAATAATTCCTCAAGGTTTCGCCATTGATCACGTGGCACTTCTCCTTCGACAACATTAGGGGGCAACGTTGTGTAGTTATAGTTCACACAGGCTAGGAAGCCAGACAGCCTGGGTTCTGATTCTAGCCCTGATTCCTTTGTTTCTTCTCTGCTGACTGACTTCAGCTCCATGTGCTTCAGTTTCCTCATTTGTAAATTACTACAAAAATTACTTTTTATGTTATCAAAATTTTTACCTCACTTGTTGTGATGTTTTTAAAGTTAATATATTCATCTCTGGTGTCTGTTGGGGATTGGCTCCAGGACCCTCGCAGGATATCAAAATCCCTAGATGCTCAAGTCCCTTGTATAAATTGTCATCATATTTGCATATAATCTATGCATATCCTCCTGTATACTTTAAATCATCCCCAAATTATTTAAAATGCCTAATACAATGTAAATGCTGTGTAAATAGTTGCTAGCACAGCAAATTCAAGTTTTGCTTTTTGGAAATTTCTGGAATTTTTTTTTCCTGAATATTTTTGGCCCATGATTGGTTGAATTCACAGATTTGGAACCCACGAATATGGAGGACTGACTGTACATGTAAAATGCTGCATTTGGCATATACTAAGCACTCAATAAATATTAGTTATTATTTATTCATGTTATTAATAGGGACAGGAATGACTTCTAATAATGGCTATGTTTTGTTATTTTATTTTTAAAACTTTATCTCATTTCAACTTTATAAGGCAGATTTGTTTTTGGTTTTTTTTGAAGTATAGTTGAGGTACAATGTTATATAAGTTGCAGGTGTACAATATAGTGATTCACGATTTTTAAAGGTTATACACCATTTATAATTATTATAAAATATTGGCTATATCCCCTGTGTTGTACAGTATATCCTTGTAGCTTATTTTATGCCTAATAACTTGTACCTCTTAATCCCCTACCCCTATATTGCCCCTCTGCCCTTCTCTCACCCCACTGGTAACCACTAATTTGTCCTTCACGTCTGTGGGTCTGTATAAGCCAGATATTTTATCATAGGTGAGGAAAGTAAGAATCCAAGATGTTAAGTAACTTGACTAAATGTCAACAGCTACCAAATGATTGAGCTGGATTAGAACCAAGCTCTGGAGCTCCAAAGCCCCCATTCTTAACCTCTACATTTCATTACCACCAGCAATTTAATT
Source organism: Physeter macrocephalus (assembly GCF_002837175.3). Taxonomy (NCBI): domain Eukaryota; kingdom Metazoa; phylum Chordata; class Mammalia; order Artiodactyla; family Physeteridae; genus Physeter; species Physeter macrocephalus. The sequence goes on along the minus strand of NC_041223.1, from coordinate 27,197,376 downwards.
CTTATCTTTCTTAAACAACTTGCAAAGAAATCAGAAAAAAATGGTCTAAAACTCTTGAACTTAGGTAAATGACATATGATTTAGAATTGGGATGATAGGAAATTGTATGTAGGTAACTAAAGGAAATTTTTAAAATTTAGCATTTTTATATACCACATATTAGCATATCTACTATATGCTAGAGACCATGCTAACTATTTACAGAAACTTTATTACACTAAATTCTTTTCCCATCCTGCATGTAGGGATTCTGTTTCTTTTTTAGAAATGAGGAACCAGTCTCAGAGATATTATATAACTTGTGCAGGGTCACACAACTACCAAATGGAATCAAGACTATGCCTGCCATCACATTGTTGTTTTTTTTTTTTTCATTAAGCTGAACTGGCTTTCTCACATGATCAGTTATTGTTTGTAATTTAATTTTGATGTAAATATACATATATTCAGGGTTTTTCATCTGGTCATTTTGTTATTTCCTCATAGTTTACAAAATTGAAGGCAAACAGCCTGTAAAACATTTAATCAGGGTTGATTTTGTGCAGCTATGTGATATAAATCCTTTTTTTAGTAATTCAGAGTATTATCTGTAGTAATCAGAGTAATTCAGAGTATAATAATTCAGAGTATAATCACTTTTGTAGTAATTCAGAGTATAATGACAAATTTTCTCAACTTGTTTTTTCCAAGGTGAAAAATATACCTTTGGATGGCCCTTTAAAATGTAATAAATGTAAAAGCTAAGATTTGAAAATTATCCATTTCAACTTGGTAGATTTTGCACACATTTAACAGTAAAACTATTAGCATTTTGTTTCTTATAGAATATGCTGGTATAGGGTGCTAACTTTATTTACAAGAAACAAAGATTTTCAGGGCCTTTTCCTATCCTGAAGAAAAATGCATTGGGTTTGTGTTTAATCACTGCTATGTTTGTCTTAGTGTGAGATTTAGATTTTCCTGCTTTGAGTAGATCTAAAAACATTTTCATGGTGCCTTATTTTTTTGTAGTTCTTCACTTTTAGTAGGTCTTATGCATTATTATAGTACAAAAACAATGTATATGTGTATATGATATATAGGTGGCAGTATCCTGATAGTGAAAGTGGTGTGTTTTCCCCTGACTTGTTGTCATGGGTACCGAGTATCCAAGTGGTGTGATGGAAAGTGATCAAGTCTTCCTCTTTCACCAGGCGATCAGACTTTGAGAATTTGGGATGTGAAGACAACAGGAGTCAGAATTGTGGTTCCAGCACATCAGGCAGAAATTCTGAGTTGTGACTGGTGTAAATACAATGAGGTACCCTGTCTGGTTCTATCTTGAGCTGCTGAGCCCTTCCTAATGTTGAAATGTTTTAGATTTTATTTTATCTTTGTTTATGTGGACTTTGATAGTGTTTATGGACCATTAAGTTAAATTCAGTCCCTTTCGTTTCTAATTGATGATTGTGAGTGACCTGCATTAGCCTTAATTGGATTTAAGTGCACATAAAACAGGCTGAATAAGAAACAGAAATTCTCAAAAGTTCAGCAGTTCAGGCTTACTTGTTTATTTGGGAAACTGCTTTACAAGTTACGTAATTTTTTACTTTATTGCTCTTAACCCTGCCAATTTGTATCATCTTTTGCTTTCATTTCTTCTTCATTTTGCTGGTGGGGCTGCTGAACTATTTGTAACTTGATTTTTAATTTGACAGTCCATCAGTTTTTAGAATTTTGTTTCATCTTCTCTTATAAGCATAACCAAGCTTCATGTTTCTGTAAGATAGCAGTGTCCATTTGTAACTTTTTGCAGAGCTTCAGCTAACCATATGAGCATATGAATTAGAAATAGAAATGGATTAAATATGTGTTGATATGCTGTTTAAATATATTTATGTACCTGAAGTAGTCTGTTGAGTATGACAAATAAGTATAACATATGCCTTGTTTTTCCCACTTTTAAAGTAAACAGTGAAGGTTAAGAGAACATTGTATCGGCTGAGTTCTTTAAATAGAAACAAAATAGATTTAAAAAATATAGAACATATGCAAAATAATACTTGATTTTATAAAATTTTCAGTGCTGATGACTACAGTTCAAATCTCTCTCATGAATTTTCCAAATAGGAAAATGAAATTGTGGACTGTGTGTTATACTTTTGGGAATTCTAAAAAAGTTGCTGATATATACTTGAGAGTAGTTTAAAAATTTTTTAAAAAATCATTGCAGCTTTTTTTCAGATGAGCTTATATTGAAGCCGATAACATTCAGACAATGGATTACTGCCCTGATTGATGTGGAATGGGGCTGAGTGTGGGCGCAGCTCTTAGCCTCTTCAGCCATGAGCTCTGGGTTCACCTAGGGTCTAGATAGCAGAATTTATAAAACCTGACTAGATAGGAGACTTACCACTTTCTGCATAAATTCTCAGATAGTGTTACATATTATATTAAGACATGGCCCATGAGAGTTGAGAGCAGTGATTGATTTAGAATTAGACAAACATAAAAATTTAATTTATACTTTGCACTTTCAAATATTTGTAAATTAGCAGGCCTCTTGCCTTTTAATACTTGGTAGGAACCTCAGAGGATGCTGAAAAGAAGGGTGGGCTCATTTGTCACCTATAATTTTTAAAATCTTATGTTCTTATTAATATTCCTAAAATTAGATTGGAAGATCTACAATGCTGTTTGAGACTATGCCTTTTTCTGTTGTGTATAGTGTTCCATCATATGCCTAAAGCATATTGAGTTCCTTTTCTCTCAAGTCCTACTAATTTTTGCTTTTTGATGTATATTTTGACTCCTTTTAATTTTTTTATTTTTTAATTGTTTTATTTTTTTTTTGACTCCTTTTTATAATGTTATATAACTTTTCAAGAATGACTCCTGGGATCAGATTAAATAAATACCAGAAAATAGACACTGTTTCTAGTAGGAAAGCTTGGGTACTGCTTGATTGCAAAGATGTCACACTTTACTTTTCCCTGAATTGTTTTCAGAATTTGCTGGTGACAGGGGCAGTTGATTGTAGTTTGAGAGGCTGGGACTTGAGGAATGTACGAGAACCAGTATTTGAACTTCTTGGTCACACCTATGCTATTAGGAGAGTGAAAGTAAGTTTTTATCTTTTCTTTTTATACATAGAACAAAAATATAAATATATTTAATGAAGTATATATAAAAGGTGTTTAGGGGATGGGGTTATTGATTCTTTTTTATGCATGTTTTTGTTATCCAATGAATGATAATGAATATTGAAAGCTAAAATTGGGTAAAATACTGGAATAATTATTGAATGAATTGTAATAATATAGTCAAGCAGTACTTAGGATTAAATAAAAATGTTTTTTTCATTCTGTCATCCCCATTCTACTATTCCTTTTTATATTTTTTAACTATAGTAAATTACTTTTAGTATTATATTCTTTACAATTTTTCATTCATTGGGAAGATTTCTTTATTTTGTTTAAACTTGCACAGAGAGAGAGTTAATTCTTTATTTTCCCTAACATGATTGTATATATGAATGTTCTCAGAAGTTTAGGGTATAGACAGTTTTCCACTTTGTAAACAGCAGAGGATGAGGTAACTTTTTTCTGCTGATCCCCTCAAATTTGTCAGGTATAAGGTGACTTAAGTTAGTTTCCCAGCTTTTATTTAGGTAAATTTTGCTAAGTCACTGTGGAAAACATCTTATTAAGGGACATTTCCCAATTTCATTCTTTGTTTTTTACATTAAGGATAAAAAGGTACCTTTTTGATCTTTTCATTAAGATAATTATGTTATTCCTATTTAAAAAATTCTAAATTGTAGTTAATATTTTAAATTTTACTGGTTACAACTCAACACATGAGACACAGTGCCCTGATTTTTTTTCATGGCGCACAGGTTTTAGTAGTTAAAAAATATTTTCTATATATATTTCACAGTGCTTCTGAGAATGAAATAGGGTAATGTAGTGAAAGTATTTTGCAAACTATGAAGAGCATTCAAATGTAATTATATTATGTGTATATAACTATTAAAGTACTGGTAAGAAAAACATGGAAGAAATAAAATTGCAATGGGCAGCCTGGTAAAACATGTTCATTACTAAATATTACTTGTCTTTAAATTTGCAGTTTTTTGACCTTGATATCATTTTCATTAGATGTGATATACAAATAACATAAAAATTATTTTAAAACTTTTAACATTTAAATGTTTATTTGATACTTGTGCTAATAGCAATCATAATATGTATTCACAAAATTGGTTAAGTTAGATGAACTTTATTATAATGTTCATGGGAATGACCTTATGAAGTAGCATGGTATAATTACAGTTAACTTCAAAAAGGGTTTTTTGTGTTTTTTTTGTAGTTTTCACCATTTCATGCTTCCGTGTTGGCCTCTTGCTCCTATGATTTTACTGTAAGGTACAGTGGCTTTTGACATGTTTCATTATGAAATATCCAGTACCATTTGCATCTTTGCAGCTTTTCTGAAGGGTAATATGTTATTTTACTAATATAAAAATAATCTGAGCTGGGCACATAAGAATATTTGCCACTGAGATTAATATTATATTTTTCTGTTTTTATGATCTGGCCACATATATGAGTAAATTCTTTACTATTTAAAGGTTAGCTTGATTGCTCTGTTTAAGAGCCTTTTTTCCTGGCAGTTGTTCCTCGTAATATCTTCCTATGCTATAAATTGAATAGCCAGTATCTTTTAAATTTAAATTTTAAAAATTATGAAATTTTATTTCTTCAGTCTAATTATGTGACTCCTAAGGCTCAGATTGTTATATATGAAAAAGATCAGCATGAGTGTATGTATGTTTGTGAATATATATATATGACTGTGTATGTATGTGTATGCACATGTGTATCTGTGTATTAATATGTGTATGTGTATCTCTAATCATACCCCCAGTTCTGATCCCACACCACGCAGGGTTCATTCTACTTTTTCTCCTTTTCCAGATTTAAAACTCCTGATTCTTATTATTCACAATATATTTACCTATTTGCTACCCTAGAATTCTCGGGAAAGTATTTTAGAAATCACTGTATATCAGTTCATAGAGATCTTTTTCATTCTGCATAATACTCCATTATGTAGAAGTACTATAGTTTATTCAACTAGTCTCCTACATATGGGCATTTAGCTTGTTACAAATATTTTATAAATAAACAGTGCCACAATGAATAATAACCTTGTAAGTACATTCATTCACATCACTAGAGAATTAGCTTCAGAATATATTCCCAGATGTGGGATTGCTGGATTAAAAGGTAAACATACATATGTAGTTTTGTTAGATATTACCAAATTCCTGTCCAGAAGGAATATACCAGTTTCCATTCCAAGCAGCAGTGTTTGAGACTCCCTGTTTCTCTACCATCTAAAGATCGTTGATTCTTTTTTAAAAATTAATTAATTAATTAATTTTATTTTTGGCTGTGTTGGGTCCTCGTCGCTGCGCGTGGGCTTTCTTTTAGTTGCGGCGAGTAGGGGCTACTCTTCGTTGCGGTGCATGGGCTTCTCATTGTGGTGGCTTCTCTTGTTGCGGAGCACAGGCTCTTGCCACGCAGACTTCAGTAGTTGTGGCACGTAGGCTCTAGAGCTCAGGCTCAGAAGTTGTGGTGCACAGGCTTAGTTGCTCTGTGGCATGTGGGATCTTCCCAGAGCAGGGCTCGAACCCGTGACCCCTGCATTGGCAGGCAGATTCTTAACCATTGTGCCACCAGAGAAGTCCCAAGATCATTGATTCTTTAGGGGTTTCCAAGTTTGTTATCATATCATCTATAAATATAGTTTTACATCTTCAATTCCAATTCGGATGCCCCTAATTGATTTATCTAATTGCATTGGCAGATACCTATATTACAGTGTTAAATAGTGTTATAGAGGATGTCTTAATTCTTGAATTAGTAAAAATGCCTCTAGTGTTTCCTTGTTAAAAGTAAGATACTTTAAGACAAAGTGTATATATTTATTTATCATGCTAAGAAAGTATGCATCAACTCCAGTTTTCTTGAGTGTTTTTTTTTTTTAGAGTCAGGAATTGATCTTAAGTTTTGTTGAAGGCTTTTTCAGCATCTATGGAGATGATCATGATTTTTTTTTGAGCTATTAATATAATGTATTATATTAATGGATTGAACCAACCTTGCATTCTTAGACTAAATCCCTCTTGTTCTTTGTGTATCGTTATCTTACTGTGGTGTTGGATTTTGTCTGCAAATATTTATTTAGAGCTTTTACATCAATATTTGAAGGTGATATTGACCTATATGTGTGTGTGTACCTCTAATCATACCCCTCATTCTGATCCCACACCACACAGGGTTCATATAGGGTTTTTTTTCTGTTTCTTTTTAAAAATTTTTGGTTTGTGTATCAATGTTTTAATTGCTTCATAAAAAAGAATTAAGAAGTTTTTCTACATTTTCTAAGCTCTGGAACAATTTGTGCAACACGGAGGGTATTTGGTTTTTGAAGCGTTGGTAGATTTTTCCCTGTGAAACCATCCGGGCATGGTTCTTTTTGTGGAGTACTTCTTGATAACTTTCTTTATTTCTTCTATGGAAATTTGTCTGTTTAAACTTTCTATCTCTAATGGGAGTTTAGGAAATTATCCTTTGCTTATAGGTTTTCACATTTATTTATACGGATGTCTGTAGAGTCATGACTTTTTAATTTCTTCTGATTCAATGGTTATTTCACTCTTGTCATTTCTGATTTTGTATATATGTGATTCCTACTTTATCTAATGGCATGTTTATTTTGTTATTTTTTCTTCAGCATACAAGATTTTGATTTATGAATGAGAACTACTGTTTTTCTATTCAGTACCTCATTAATTACTGCTTTTATCTTTATTTCCTTCTTGATACTTTCTTTTGGCTTACTTTCTTTTTCCAACTTTTGATCTGGGAATTTACTTATTTTTATTGTTTCATTTTGTTAATAAAGTGTTTAAGGCTATGAATTTTCTTCTAGTTTTCATTTCAATTGTAACTCATAAATTCTGATATATAATTTTTTTCATTATCATTAAAAAAATGTGTAACTTCTATTTGTATTTCATCTTTCTCCCAAAAGTTGTTTAGTAGGAAGTTATTTAATTTCCATATGAAAGTGCCTTTTAATTTTTAAAAATTTGTTAATAATTTCTAGTTTTATTGTGATCAGAGAACACTGTTTTTAGTCATTCTGTTTTATGGAATATGTTGATTTTTTTGTGGAGGAGAACCTAATAAATGATCAGTTTTTGTGAATGTTACATATGCGATTGAGAAGAAGGTATATTCTCTATTATCACATTGTAAAGTTAAATATATAACCATGAGCTCTACTAATTGATTATGTTATTTGGATCTTCTGTATCTTTTTTATTTTTGGTCCACTTAATCCATTTTGTACTGAGAATGGAATGTTAAAATATCCTATTATCAGTGGGCTTCTATCTATGTCTCCCTGCATCTCTTCTAGTTTTGACTTTGTAAAGCCATATGCTGTATTATTTGGTGCATAGATATTTACAATATACATTTAGTGAACTGAGACTTTAGCATCAAAGAGACTCTTTCTTTGACACAGTTAATTGCTTTTTAGTTTTAATTATGCTTTATCTCTTATTAGTATCATTGCCCCTGCTTTCATATTATTCCCATCTTCCAGGTATACCTTTTTCCATACTTTTATTTTTAGTTTTTTTGAACCATGTTGTTTCTGGTATGTCTTTCATATAGAGCATATATTTGTGTTTTGCTTGGCAAGCTAAATCAAAAATCTTTTTATTATAATATGCAAGTTTAACCTATTCATATTTCTTTATAAAAGTATGTTTGGTAGCAAGTCTGTCATATTATTTTATGTTATGATTATTATGTGTATTATGTTCTGTTCATTGTTTCTGTGTGTGGTGTATTTTTTGTTGTGCTTTGGGGGTTTTTTTTTTCTCTTTTATTAAAAAATTTATATTTAGGTAAGTTTTTTTCTTTGTTTCAGTGGTCTCCTTTGGTCTTATAAATTTTGTAATGCTTTTATTCTCTTTATTTTGTTTTATTTAAACTTAAAAAAAACCCACTCCAAACAGTTCACCCACTTCTCCTTCTCCCCATCTGCTGCCTCTGGCAACCACCAATCTTCTGTTCTATCTGTGAACTTGTTTTTTGTTTTGTTTTATTTTTGTTTTTGTTTTTTTTCATCCATGTTGTTGCAAATGGCAAAATTTCACTCTTTCATTATGACTGAATAATATTCCATTGTATACATATGCCACAATTTCTTTATCCATTCATCTGTTAATGGACACTTTGTTTGTTTCCATATTCTGACTATTGTAAATAGTGCTGCAAGGAACATGGGGATACATATCTTTTTGTGTTAATGTTTTTGTTTTCTTGAGATAAATACCCAGAAGTGGAATTGTTGGATCATATGGTATTCTATTTTAAGATTTTTGGGGAACATCTGTAGTGTTTTCCATAGTGGCCTCACCAATTTGCATTCCCATCAACAGTGCACAAGGGTTCCCTTTTTCTCCACATCCTTTCCAACACTTACTATTTCTTGTCATTTTTATAACAGCCATTGTAGTTTTGATTTGCATTTCCCTAGATTAATGATGTTGAGCAACTTTTCATGTACCTGTTGGCCGTCTCTATGTCTTCTTTGGAAAAATGTCTGTTCTGATCATCTGCCTATTATTAAAATTGGATAGTTTGGTTTTTTGCTATTGAGTTGTGTGAATTCTTTATATATTTTGAATATTAGCCCTTCATCAGATATATGATTTTTAAATATTTCCTCCCCTTCAGTAGGTCACCTTTTCATTTTGTTGTTGGTTTCCTTTACTGTGCAGAAGCTTTTCAGTTTGGTGTAGTCCTACCTGTTTCTTTTTACAATACCCGTACCATACTGTTTTAATTACCATAGCTTTGTAATACAGTTTGAAATCAGTGAGCATGATGCTTCCAGCTTTGTTCTTCTTTCTCAAGATTACTTTGGCTATTCAGGGTCTTTTGTGGTTCCATACAAATTTTAGGATTGTTTGTTTTATTCTGTGAAAAATGCCATTGGAATGGCCATCAAACTCAATAGTAAAAAAGCCAGAAGTTTTTCCTCTAAAATCAGGAACACAACAAAGGTGCCCACTCTTGCCACTTTTATTCAACATAATATTGGAAGTCCTAGTCAGAGCTATTAAGCAAGAAAAAGAAATAAAAGGCACCCAGATTGGAAAGGAAGAAGTAAAATTGTCATTATTTGCAGATGACATGATATTTTATCTAGAAAACCCTAAAGACTCCATAAAGAATCTTAGAACTAATAAATTCAGTAAAGTTGCAGGATACAAAGTCAGTACACAAAAATCTGTTGCACTTCCATATACTAATAATGAACTATCAGAAAGAGAAATTAAGAAAATAACCCCACTTACAATTGCATCAAAAAGAATAAAATACTTAGGAGTAAATTTAATATAGGAGGTGAAATACCTGTTTATTGAAAACTACAAGAAATTAATGAAAGAAATTAAAGAAGACATGAAGAAATGGAGAGATATTCTGTGCTCATGGATTGGAAGAATTACTGTTGTTAAATTGTCCATACAATCCAAAGCAATATACAGATTTAATGCTATCCTTATCATTAGTCCCATGTTTTTCAAAAAATTTAACCATTTATTATCTGGTTTGTGAGTTTTTAATGGTATTTATTTTAACTCCTACTTACTGCATGTACAATAACCGATGAGCTTATTTTACCTTCCTTTTTTTTACTCTCCCTTTTGCATCAAATTTTGAGTTGTTTTATTTATATTTTGTTAGAACATACCACATATAACATGTAATACATATCATATTATATATTATTCTTCCACTCTTGTTTCTAATTTTGTTTTCATCTTAGGTACATAACTAAATATATTAAATGCTCATCATCAATCTTTTTGGTAAAATTTCCTCATCATGTTTTAGTTTGATGAAGTTTATATTCTAGTAAATCCTTCAAGAAGGGCTCATGGGTACAAACTTCTCAGGAGCTCTCACATATTTAAAACTATTTTTCTGTAGTCTCGATGCTTGAAGGATAGCTTAGCTGAATATGAACTCCTTGATTTACATTTCTTTCCTATAGGGACTCCAATTAAACATAAATTGAATCTCTCTTACTTGTCTTCTATATCAGATACTTTCTCTCTGATACATTTTTAGTCTCATTTTCATTCCTTGGTTATTTTTCTCCTGTCTTTGTTGTCCTTATATTTTTGTGTAAATTTATTCTTTGAGCACCATGTAATTTTGTCTTCATTTCTGATATGAATTTGCCATTTTTCTTCTATTTCTTTCTTGTGTCCAGTTAGCTCTATTTCACTTTTTCCTGTTTTTGTCCACTTCTTTTCTTTGTTTTTGAATTCTTGATTGTAAGGGGAAAGCTCTATACTTCCAACACCAGATGTATGTGGAGTTTTCCCACACCAAGAAATTCTCTAATTCTCAACAGACACCAATGGTGTGTCCTACAAAGTTAACTCAATTGTAATTTTATCTACCTGGAGATAACATCAGATCCCACAGATGAAGTGCTCAGTTCCACTAGACTGTAGACTGCCCTTACTTCAGATGCAGATTGCAAGCCTAGATTGTCACCTGTACTTCTGACTGACTAGCTGTAAATTGGGGTTCCCAAGAGCCCCTCCTCAGGTTTGATAATTTGCTAGAATAGCTCACAAAGCTCAGGGAAACATTCACTATGTGTACTAGTTTATTGTAAAAGATATTATAAAGGATAAAAATGAACAGCCAGATGAAGAGGTACAGAGGGTGAGGTCTGGAAGAGTCCTGAGTGCAGGAGCTTCTGTCTCTATGGAATTGGAGTGCCCCACCCTGCCAGCACATGGGTAAGTTCACCAACCTTGAAGCTCATCAGATCTTGTTCAAGAGTTTTTAATAGAGCTTAATTTCCAGCCCTCCCTCTTTGGGAGTTCAGTGGATGGAGCTGCAAATTCCAGCCCTCTAATCACATGAGACTATGTAAGGACTCCATCCTAAATCACCTCATTAGCATAAACTCAGGTGTGTTCCAAAGGGACTCCTTATGAATAACAGAAGACATTCCTGTCATTCAGGAACTTCCAGGGGTTTTAGGAGCTCTGTGCCAGGAACTGCGGACCAAGATCAAATATATTTCTTATTATACTACACTGTTCTAGGTCAATTATTTTTCCTTCCTGTCCCCAGATGCTTGTTTAGAGATATTAATTCAGATTAGAATGTTATATTACAGTTTTTCTTACACTTTGCTATTTATTTTTTTGAGGTGGTCTTTTGCCAGGTAAAATGTTGAGTTTGTGGTATCCATTTTATTTTTATGTTTTTTTAAAAAATAGATTAAGACTTTATGTGTTTCTGCATATCCATGTACAGGATTGATGGTTTGGGATTGGTACATTTCCTTCCTTTTAATCCTCTTTTCCCTTTAAACTATTAACTTCCTAAAATAACTCCTTGTGTCCTATGTACTTTAAAATCTGTACTCTATTCTATGCTAGGCTTTTTTCAGTATTTTCACTCATAGGATGGGCTTTTTCTTTCTGGTGGTGGCTCTAAATCAGTTTTAGACCTTATCCTAGCTCTTCTCTGTTCTATTCAGTTTTTCCTAAATTGCCCTTGCTGTCCAATAAAGCTTAGATCTGGAACATGGGAGAATGCATATTGGGATTCTGGGGGATTTTTTTGTTTTGTTTTGTTTTTTTACATGTAATTACAAGTTTGGATGTGTTGAAGCCTGAGTTTTATGTAGTTTTATTTGTTCTTTTTGTTGTTCTGTATTGGTTTTTGTGAGGATACACTAAGAGGTTTGGATGTACATGGCCTCATTGCTTCAAACTACCCAGAATTCCTCTCCCCTTTACTTCTGAGTCAGTATTTGATATGGCAGAAGCTATGTAACTTTGTTAGTGTAGAATGTAATTCTAACAATAAATTACAACAATACCTTGGGAGAAATTACATGCTCTAACTTGGTTTTTTTGACTGATCCAATACCAGCAGGCAGACAAACTGGGAAGTATAATCACACTGTCTTCCAGCTCTCAATTAAAAGGGTACCATAACCAGTTTTTTTCTTTAATAGTCTGTATAAAATAGTATGGAGTGATTATAGAATTTTTAGCATGGGAGCCAAAAAATGGCAACCTGGCAGACAGGAAGAAAACTTATCAGTTGTTCACCACCCACCCCAATCTTTTCCAAAGTGCATCTCTGGAGCTAGATCATTGGCTGGAGGTTAGGGCTGTAAATATGGCTTTGAAGACCATTAACTTACTGATGGTTTGGTCCATAGGAATGCATCAATCAAAGGGCGATAAGTTTAGAGAAAGAAAAGCAAAAAAACAAAAACAAAACAAAACAAAAAAACTATCTTCGGGAGGGAATTAATGTTGGAAGAAAGAAGGGAACAGCCCCACCCAAAACAGGAGGAGACCCCAGAACATGCAGTATGTCAGAGAAAATGCCGGTGAGGATGTCAACCAGATGTGGATGGCCAGTAATGTGAGATCCTCCAGGTAGGCTGAGCAAGATGAAGAGTGAACTTGGAATCTTCTCTCTTACATAGTGTCACCTGTGGGCTCAAAAGGGATTTCCGAATATAGAATCTAGTTCTCGGATTTCAAAGTCTTTTCTGGTGTTTAAAGCTGATTGCCAAAGTCTTGACAACTGAGGTGGGAGCATTAATCTTTTGACATCTTAAATCCATTTCATTGTTCTGTTTCTAATTAAAGGGGAAAACCTAGTGACTACTTATTCTTTCTTTTCAGAATTGTCATTATGATCTTAATTCTACTGACCACTCCCTGTTTTATCTGTATACTTAAGTATCCTAAAACACCCAGTTGGGAAATGCCTTACCTTTGTTGATGTAGGTTTAACTCGGGAACATGTTCAAACTTGGCTTTTGAATGCAAACTGCAGTACTCTGAAATCTTGTAGGTACCTAACTATGCTCAGAAATCATTACAATTTTTGGCTCAGCGTCTTAATATTCCCTCCACTTTTTACTGAAGTATAGTTGATTTATAATATTAGTTTCAGGTGTACAACATAGTGATTCAGTATTTTTATAAATTTTTTTTCTCTCCACTTTTAAGAATTAGGCTTTGATTCTTTCCTGAATTCTGAGCAAGACTGGAGATTGGGGGATAGATGTTTAGTGCTTCTGGGGAGAGAGATATGGCTTAGGTCATGGTTCTGTGACATACTACAAGATCAAAAGCATCACAGCTAGATTTGTAAGCATTTGGAAAAATTGAGGTTATAATTAGGTAATATGAGATCTTAAACATAGCTGAAAAAGACTTCAAATAGGCAATTTTTCTATATAACTTAGAGTTCAGGTTTCTTTACTATGTAAAATGGAATTAGTAATATCTGTCCTCATAAGCTTGCAAGATGATCATAAGAACTGCCTAAGAGAACATACTTGAAAATACTGTGCTAATTCTTTATCTCAGTTTCCAACCTTTGCTTCTCGTCTCAAGCCGCCCCCCCAACCCTATTCCCTGCATTTTCAGCAAACAACCTTATCTCTCTCTTTAAAAAAAAATAAGTGTAGGATGCAAGCACAGATTATCTATTTTCACTGCAAGCCTGTAAACTTATTTAAATCTGTACCTATGCGTTCCTCCTCTGCTATTCAGAAGTCTCGCACATGAGTGCTCTTAACCCCATACACTTCTGTGTCCTTCAGCACTTTGTTCCATTAAATTACCTATTCTCTCTGTTATATCCTCCGTCTCCAACTCTCTACTGACTTTCTCCTCAGCCTGTAACTTCTTCCTTTATCCTGTATTTTTTTTTTTTTTTTTTTTTTTTTGCGGTACGCGGGCCTCTCACTGCCGGGGCGTCTCCCGTTGCGGCGCACA
>NC_041223.1:27176172-27183371 GCF_002837175.3 Physeter macrocephalus | reverse complement strand
CGAACCCGTGTCCCCTGCATCGGCAGGCGGACTCTCAACCACTGCGCCACCAGGGAAGCCCAATCCTGTATTTTCCTTTAACTTTTCTTTCCTTCTTAGCCAAGCTTTTAGTGTCGCCTTAAGCTCCATTCACCAAGGCCATAAAAGCTCTGCAGTCCTAGGGTGCTGTGCTTGGAGGTCTTACCCCATAACATTTGAATCTATAAAATGGATCCACATCACTGATTAAACAGGGCTAATTATCTTGAAAAGATTTTTATACTTTGGCTTTTGAAGTCATTTGGCAATGAGTGGCTCACTTATGAATGATTATGATTTCTTGGCAATTATTATGCTTACTTAGGAATTTTTGTGAAGTGAAAAACTCTAACTTAAAAATTGTTTTCAAATGCAATGAAATGTTTAATACAAAACTTATCAGTTAATAATGTTAATTTATATACATTTAATTAAAAGTTGATTTTAATTTTCAGCTCTTAGACATTTTTGTAGACCCTTGAAAGCATATAGTCCTAGGCACTTATGGCTATATGTCCATTTACTCCTAAGCCCACAGCTGGCTTTAGCCACACTTATTTACTGAAATTGTTCTGTCAAAAGCCATCATTGACCTCAGTAATACCATATCCAGTCCACTTGTCAGCACCTGTTATACTGGACCTCGCTGCTATATTTCATATTGTTGATCACACCTTCCTTCTTGAAACTCCTTACCCCAGGGATTCCATGTTCTTCTTTTTTTTTTTCTCATCCTCCCTGACCCTTCCTTTTTGTACTTCATCATGGAATCTTTCTCTCCCCCTTAAACTTGGCAGACTCTGGCTTAGTACTTTTTTACATGTCCATTCTAAGTGATAACGCCCACCCGCCTTTTCCAGCTCTGACCTCTGTTGAGAGCTTCAGGCCTGCTTATTCCGCTCTATGCTGGATGCAGGCACCTAGTGTCCAAACAAGCATCTCACACTGAGCTCTTTATTTCTTCCCTTCCTTCCCTCTGCAAGGCTTGCTTATTTATCTACATTATTTGTCTCAGTTAATGAGAACAGTATCTCTAGTCAAGTCTGAAACCTGGAGTTCTCCTTTTTTCATACAAAATTGGTAAACATTTTCCCAATATGAAGTGGAGGAAGAAAACTTAAACCAAATTGCTTCACTGGCAGTATATAGAAGCAACATCATTTTACTTCCAGAAATAGGATTTTAATTTTAACATACATTATAGCTACTATTACAGTTCCACCTTCATACTAAATGTAACTGGGGCTACTAATTGTATATTCCAATGTAGGATTATCAAAGACTTTCTTATGCAAAGGAAAATGAATAGAAAAAAGAAAACAATGATTTGAAAAACTTTAATTTTTGAATGTATGTGTATATGTATGCATATTTGTAACTCTCATCACATATTGAAAATACAACTTTTAATTGTACTAATGCCTTGTGTGAGTTTAGTCTCTCATTACTTTTGTGTGGTGACCACTCATTAGAAAGGTCAGAAACGGTGCATTTTGGGTAGATTTTTACACCATGTGATATGAGTTAAATTTATCCTCTGAAGAATTTTAAATCTCAGTGGATTGATGATATTTTTAGTGGCAGAAAAATTATTTTAAAACAAAAAAGATTTGAGACATAAGACCAACAGTAACCTATTTAGTTTTTAGCACTGATAATTATACAGATATCACTCTAGATTCTGTATGGCTAGTTTTTGTAACGTAAACTCTTCAAATATAAGTTTTTGTTTACTTGCTAATTTATATTTTGTTTAGTTTTTAAAGCTTTTAAAATAGTTTATATGGTGGGCATTATATCAAAACCGACACTATGATGGCTATTTTAGTTTTATAAATTGCAAGTTCCATATTTTTTTACATGAATCTATTATCATATCTAATAGGGAAAATCTTTTAAGTCCTTTACCTGTATAGTAGTTCATTATGCTTCATCAAGTAAGTAATAAAGATCTAGAAAGTAATGTATATAACAGATTTGAAATTATTTTGTATGGTTTAGGTTAAATAAAAACTCCAACCTTTTGGAAAAAATATCAGAACTCTCTTCAGCTGATGGGTGATATATTCTGTAAAAATAGTCATTGGTTCTTTTTAAACTTCACTGAAGATAGTACTAAATTTAAAATATTTCAGAGTGGATTATTTCCATTCTTTTATGAATGTTATCATCATAGGTTTTAGCATATTATCTTTCTTCCGATGTACTTTCCATTGGGTTACTGCTTCTTCTGTCAAGCCATGTTTGCTGTACCAGCCGCACCTAAGTATGGTTTGAGTTCTAAATGCTAGTGTTTGGTTTTATACCAAGTAGATCATTTCATAAACACAGGCAGAAATCAACAAACCAGATACATATGACAGCCAAACAAAAATAAAAGCTGCTATAATTATGTTTCTTCATTAGGAAGAACATTTTGTCTCTTCCATGTTGTAGCAAATATTTCTCAGATAAAGATATAGCTTTCATACATTGCTAAAGCTAAAACGATTAGTTTAGCCTCAAACAGAGTAACACTCTTCTGTTTCATGATACTTTTATAAATATTCTAACCTTTAACATTTTAAAATCAGTGGTCTTTGGTAATAAAAACCAAATAGCAGGGTTTTTTTTTAGACCTACAGATTTTTTTTTGGCAAGGAAGATATGAAGTGAATTTTAATTCCAGTGTTTTCAAACTGTACTCATCTACAGCTTGTATGATGTGAAACTCTTTGCCCATACCAGCAATTTTAATGTTTCCAACTCAACTGTTAAGCTCCTTTTTGGATATAAAATGGTTCAGCTGTACTCTGCTTTAAAATTCAGGCATATTTTACAGAATGGCTGTTATCTGTCAGCCATTGTGGTAGACAGTTTGGAATATCTTGCTGAGGAAATGATAAAAGCAAAGGCTTAAAGAGAAATAGAAGCACACGAAGGAACCCCGAGCATGTCAGTTGTGTTGGCGTAGTGGGAGATATGTAGTCATGAAAATAGCTGTGGGGTAGTGAAAGATACATGTTGAAGGGACTAACTGTGGCTTGCCACATTCCTGGGTAACACAGGAGTTAGGGCCACAGACTATGAAGCCAGACTGCCTTTAACTCTCTGTATAAGCTTGAACAAGTTATTTTAAAACTGTGTGGCTCAATGTCCTCATCTGTAAAATGGAGATAACAATAGTACCTACTGCATTAAGATTGCTGTGAGGATTAGGTGAGTTAATATACACAAATTCTGGCACATAGTAAATGCTATATAAGTGTTTGCTACTATAGTCATTATTATTATCGCCAGAATGGATGGTGACAGAAGAGCATCTCTGTGGGGTTGAGGCCCATTTCAGCTCTAGTCTTCAAGGGTAAGATAATTTTTATTTTACGACAACAAAACAGGCAGCCTCAACCTGGCCTTTTGTTGGCCCCTGCCTCCTTGGAGTTCAGTTTCTTAGTGACAGTGTGAAACTTTTTGTCAACATGTTCTCCAGTACATATCTTTTACATTCATAGTTCTAGCTCTGAGTTCTAAAAATATAAATACAAGGTAAGAGTATTTTATCAATGCTTCTCTTGTGTGTAGACCTGATAATGACACCATTTGAGTTTACTAACAATTTATTATTCAACATAAAACACAGTGAGGGCTGACCAGTGGTGTGCTGATAGATATTTAGCAACCAGCTCTTTAGGTGGGTGGGGGGAGCCTGATGTGTAGTGTTTGAGATAGGAGTTCAGTGGTGTCATTACCGCCACCAGGGCAGTATCAAGCTACCTGTGTGATACGATGTCACTAAGCATGGGGTCGGGAAGAGATGTGTGCATTCCAGCTCTCACAAGCCAGTATGAGCTGGCTTCAGCACTCTGCTGGGACTGGCCCTAGACCTAAATGCTTGCTATCTTAATAATTATTGATTTTTTAAAAACTTCTGTAATTATATGTGCATATATCTACATTTTCATTGGAAGGAAAGGTATACACCAGGTAAACTTTACTTAAGCATTCTCTACCTCCTCTCCTTTCAGGGGATTTCTGCCCCCTTGGCAGAATGTTTTTTCCCTTCAGTCCATCTTAGATTTCTAGAACTTTCACGTTGTCTCCGTGGGCTTCTAGAAGAACATTCTTACCCATTTATTTATATGGAGGTAAAAGGGCTTAAGGCTTAACGTGTATGTTTTCCTAGTGTAGTGTAAGTGTAGTTACACTTACACTTTAAGTTACACCTTCAGTAATTCTTAGTGGGGACATATTTGATTTTGTGGCAATGGTGGAAGACAATACTGGCATTTGGTGGGCAGGAACCAGGCATAAGGTCCTGCAATGGCAATGACAGTCCCTACAGTTAGGAATTGGCTCCCCTTCCTCCAGTGTCGGAAGTGCCCCGATTGGATTGGATTTCAGGCAGTCAGAACACTGAGTGGGATAGGGCCAAGAGGAGACGAGTCTTTATTATGCCGAAAATCCTTCCACATCAATATCTGTTCTTACATTTAACTTCTTAGTTTTGGTTATCTGGGTCTAACTTATATTTTCACACAACACTGCTATGGGGCGTGTGCTCATTTTATCCAGAAGACTGTTGACTCAGAGAGAAAGACTGGCTGATGTCACATAGAGCCAACTTGAACCTAGATCTTCTATTTCCAGTCTTTTTATGTTACTTGTTACCTGAAAACATCTTGTAAGCCTAGGGCTCTTATATTTCTAATCGAAATTGCTAAAAACAAGCAGAATCACTAAAAGACTCAGGTCATGTTGTCTGTAGTTTATTTTTAGATAGCTCAGCAGATATTATTTTATATGTGTATGTGTAGAGAGAAAGATAAAGCAAATGTGGCAAAATTTTAACAACTGGTAAATCTAGATGAAGGGTATATGGATGTTCAGTATATTATTCTTTGAATTTTTCTGTGGGTTGGTAATTCAAAATAAAAACATTTGAGAGAAAAATAAGCTGTATTTGCTCATGTAAAATAAAATGCTGAAAATGTTTCTTACTATCAATACCCTTAAATTAATTATTAAATGTGATATTTAATTATAATGTTTAATTGTAAAATAAGATAAATAGCTTTCTTATGTTGCATAAGTGTGAAAATGGCCTTTAGGTGGATTGTAGTGAATTTAGAAGCCTAACAAAGCAGCAGACACAGAAATACCTTTTATCTTTGTCACATTTACTCTCGTGGGATTTGCCTTTATACAATAAGTGTCTTTACTTTGGTGTGCATGATGGGCTTTTTTTGATCCTTATGATTATTAGCACAGAGATTTCCACGAGCAGATACTTCTTTTTCTTCCCCTTCCCCATAAAAAAAGGTCAGCCAAAGTAAACAGATAGTATAGCTGAATATGTACTCTGTCTCACAAACCTTTCATTTCAACTTTACCTAGTCCCCCTTACTCACAAAAAAAGGTCAGTTAAAGTAAATAGATAAGAAATGTGGCTGAATGTGAGCTCCTGTGCAGGCTTCAAATGATCATTTTACTTCATCTTTTAAGATAGTTGCTTTTAATTCCTCTACATTTGTTCTTCAAACCACAAGAAATTGTGTGGCTAATGATATGATACTAACTGTTAATATTTGTAGGAACTACGACTGTATTCTTAAAATGATCCAAGAGTTGTTTAATGTTCCATGCCTTTCAGACATCTTAGATACAAATGTCTTTGTAACTCTATCACATTTTTTGCTCTGTAGCAAAGGTTCACTAAACTTCATCACTGATATTAAGAAAGCATCTTAATGTAGTCGTCTTTGGTTTCTTTTTTAATAATGAGAATATTTGCATTTACACCTTTGTTTAATTCTTGCAAGGATATTTTAGTACCAAATATATTTTATGTTAATAAAGCATGTTGCCTGATTACAGGGTAGGACTTATCTGTTTTCCTTGTTCTGTCCCTGGCATCCAGGGCATGGATACACTAAATAATTGTTTATAAATATAAGTGAATTTAAATTATATGAAAATATATGATATCCTTTGGTCACTCTGATCTTAAAAGCTTGCAAAAGATTGTATTTAAATGAGGTTTTCACTTTAATTATGTTTGAAGTAGTAATTAATAAAACCAAATTTAAAACAGAAAGTCCTATTGATATAAGAAAATGATATTTTTCAAGGAGAAAACTTGCTGTTCTCATGTATTTAACTCAGTAATGACTAGATTGCAAAATTTTACTGTTGAACAAAACTTGGAATCTTTTATTGGTATCCTGATTGTTAACTAAAGTTACAGAAAGATGTTTTTATTTTTTTCTACAATCAATTGTAATATGCACTTTACTGTTAAATCTCTTTAAGCTTTATATTCGTAATGCTTAAGATATTTGTAGGTATGAACCAGTAACTCCCAAGTTCGTTGATATGTCCCCAAAGATTTTTTCCATTTGACTTGTTTAAATTAGAAAATTCTTAAGGTAATTATTCTCATACTGGAAATATCTTTTGATGAAGTGAAGCATAACTTTGCTAGTTAAATGCCAGGTGAAAGATGAAAATAATTTCCTATAAAATGAAACAACATACATTAATTAGAAAAAAATGTGTAAGGCTTTGGATTTTAAATACCTTGATTTATAACTGCAGCACATTTTTCAGAATTATTTAGTACTAACATTTTTCTTTAAGAATCACATCAAATCCATGTCTAATTCAAAACCTAATGCAAGCACATGAAGAAATAGATCTAAAAGGAGTGAGGACGCTGGTCAGAATGGCCATCATCAAAAAATCTACAAACAATAAATGCTGAAGACAGTGTGGAGAAAAGGGAACCCTCTTGCACTGTTAGTGGGAATGTAAATTGATACAGCCACTATGGAGAACAGTATGGAGGTTCCTTAAAAAATTGAAAACAGAACTACCATACTACCCAGCAATCCCACTACTGGGCATATACCCTGAGAAAACCATAATTCAAAAAGAGTCATGTACCACAATGTTCATTGCAGCTCTATTTACAATAGCCAGGACATGGAAGTAACCTAAGTGTCCGTTGACAGATGAATGGATAAAGAAGCTGTGGCACATATATGCAATGGAATATTACTCAGCCATAAAAAGAAATGAAATTGAGTTATTTGTAGTGAGGTGGATGGACCTAGAGTCTGTCATACAGAGTGAAGTAAGTCAGAAAGAGAAAAACAAATACCGTATGCTAACACATATATATGGAATCTAAAAAAAAAAAAAAA
>NC_041223.1:27173693-27175995 GCF_002837175.3 Physeter macrocephalus | reverse complement strand
CGATTCACTTTGTTATACAGCAGAAACTAACACAACATTGTAAAGCCATTATACTCCAATAAAGATGTTTAAAAAAAAAAAAAAGGCCACTCTGGGAAACCGTAAAAATAAATAAATAAATAAATAAATAAATAAATAAATAAATAAAAGGAGTGAGGAATGTTAAGCCTTAGCTTAATGCAGTAGAAGTCACTGCTTTGAACTCTGAATTGTGCTGATTAGTTCCAACAGAAAATTTATGGATTTTGTCAGTTAATTTGCATTATAATTTTAAAAGTCTGTTGTGCAGTGTCAAAAGGCAACTGAGTGGATTTTGTTGTATATATTTATACAACATCTAATGTAAATGTTGCTTTGCCTCATCTTCCAGAGTAGGAAGTCAGAAGGTAAAATCTGAAAATGAAAATAATGAATTCTGTGTGCGTATTATTTAGAAAATATGGACTAAAATATCAGAAGAAACAGCTAAAAGAATTGAAAGTGATTGCCTCTGAGGTGAAGGGTTGAGAAGGTGCAGCAGGAAGCGGCTGCTCTTTGTCATGAACCTTGTAGAAGCAATGGACTCTCATCTGTGCAATTATGGTTTTTAAGAAAAAAGTTATAGAGCAGGGAACCTCAGTGTTTTCCTCTTAGTGACTTGCATGCAGTCAGTCTCTTTATTTAGATCAATGGGGTACTACCTGTCAGCTGTTAGTAGTTTACTCTGTCCCCTGAGAACTCAGGGATAAATAATTCACCCTTGAGGGCTGTCCTGAAACCCCAGTGTAGAATGTGGGAATACTAAATATTCTAAAACTGAATTCTTAGAGATTTGACCTAATAGAATGAACTATATGGAGAATAAAAACCAATTATTAATCTGTTTTCATCTTAAACAAAATTCAGCATCGTCCCTTTTCTTCACTATTAGATCGTGTGCGTGTGCGTGTGCGTGTGTGTGTAAAACAGTAACCATCCTGAGCTAGCTTCAATAGAAAAGGGGAATATTTCTCAAAATATGGGATCCCTCAGAGTCCAAGGGTAGGAGTGTAGCAGAACCTAAGGAAAGTACTGAAACTGCTTTACTCCAAATGCCTGCTTCATCATTCCTCCTCTTTCTGCAGGCTGATTTTTTGTTTTTTCTTTTTCTCCCTTAAGCTTTCACGTCCAATCGCCGGAAAAGAAACAGAATTACTTGGTCTGCTCTGTCTCTCTTTTTCTCTGTCCCACCCTTATTCGTGTCTGTCTTCTTCCCCTCACCCCCTTCACTGTATCCATTCTCCTCTGAGGAGAGAGTTGTTCAACAAAGGAGATCCTTGTAATCTGTGCAGACATTTCACAGCCTGATAACCCGAGTGGGTTTATTCACAAATGCTTAGCTGCTAAGTTGAAGACATTAAGTATTTCATGGTGATAGAGCTAATCACTGACCAGAGCATAGGCAGGCGGCTGCTGTGAGTTTAATGTTCTTCAGCACTCAGCTGTGGAGTGAGGGTCTACTGCAGCCTCATCTGATCATGTTAATCACGTTATCGTCTGTACTCCTGTGAAATGCTCTTCTGCTCCGGGTATTCACATGTTGGCACCAGTTACAGTTGAGATGTACATAGACTGTTCTTATCCCTGAGATACTGATACTACTCCACGAGTAGATAGTGTTCTTACCATTTCTTTTTTAGTTTCTTTTTTAGTCAGATATTTGTTTGGAACTTTACTGCGAAATTATTTCATGGTTCTTCAGTTTGTACCAGTAAGCAGTAAACAAACCCAGCGTGAGTTTTTCTTTTTCCTTTATCTCCTCTTGTTGAGGTGTGACATTCTTCAGAAAGTCATCTGCATCCCTATGGATCGCAGCCATAAATACTTCCAGAACAAGCCTTGCATCAGCTAATGGTTTTCTTTAATTTGTCAAAGTACTCTAGGCCTTGTGGCGTATGGTTCCTGGGCTTAATGTTTATTGTGATGAAGTAGAGCCAGCCCATCTAAAATACTGATCTAATTAAAATCTTAATTGAAATATTATTATTAATTCATTTAGATAAAGAAGCTTAAGTCTAGAATTTTATCATATTTAACCCTGAAAGTTTGTAAATATGGTATGGTTTCCGGATATCTGTAATTCAGTGTTCTAAACGTCATCTGTGAAAATTGTTAAGTAATTCTTCGAAATTAATCATATAGTCTTCATTTAGCAGGCAGTTAGTTTTTGGTTTTTTTGTGTGTGTGGTACGCGGGCCTCTCACTGTTGTGGCCTCTCCCGTTGCGGAGCACAGGCTCCGGACGCGCAGGCTCAGCGGCCATGGCTCACGGGCCCAGCCGCTCC
>NC_041223.1:27159002-27173485 GCF_002837175.3 Physeter macrocephalus | reverse complement strand
GCAGAGCACAGGCTCCGGACGCGCAGTCTCAGCGGCCATGGCTCACGGGCCCAGCCGCTCCGCGGCATGTGGGATCTTCCCGGACCCGGGCACGAACCCGTGTTCCCTGCATCGGCAGGCGGACTCTCAACCGCTGCGCCACCAGGGAAGCCCTAGTATTTTTCTGTTTTAAACTTTATTTTTGTTATTACCAGTTCCAAAAACAAACAAAAAACACAAATAACTCTCCAGTCTAATCATTCAAATGAGCATTAGCACTCAATAAGCATTTTTGAATTAATTAATGAAAGTTTACCTCTTTAAAAAATTTTGATAGTCTACAATTTCTATTTTTTTAATCCCCTCCAAAAGTGATACAGATGATAAAATAATAAGGCCATGATTTCATGTGTTCTCCTTAGGGGGTTGTGACTTCAAAAGGATGGGAATCTCTGAGGTTACAAAAAGAGCTGATCAGTTGAGTGATACCTAAGTTAGGAAGAGACAGCAACGTAGATGAGAGGATGCAGTAAGTGCACATACAAAAATATTAGAAGAGAGAAAGGAAAATTCCTATGCTTCTTGCCATGGGAATGCAGATTTATTCTAATTCATGATTTCCTTGGGGTATTGGTTTTGAATGTAAATTGGCAGGCTAATGGAGTCTTGGTGTGGGCTTTGCTTTATGAAATTTACTATGGAGTTTGAGGAGTTTGGGGGAAGCCTGACTTGGTCCAGTTCATTTGAGTTTTCAGGATGTTAATCAAAACCACCTGAAGAGTCCCAGATCCTTCCCAGCTATATTCCAGATTCTCTGGCATGGCCCAGGCCTAGAGAAAAAGGGGATGGGAGCATCTTTCAGTAGAATGTACTGGACTTGAAGCCAGTAGTGTCTTGTGCCTTGGGGCTGCCGTTAATTAGCTATGTCACCATGAATTGCATAATTTCTTTGACCATATTCTCCTCATCTCTGAAGTGAGAATAATTATACCCTGTATATCTACCTTGAAAAGTTTTTGTGCTGATCAAAAGCAGTACAAGAGAATGAGAAAGCACTGTGTAAACTGTGTCAGTCTCTGTTGCTGAGGATGGATTGGGTACAGTGAAGGGGTCAGTTTTGGATCGTCTTTGTTCCTTATTATTGGTAAGCTGGAACTAACAGCTGTTAATACACTAACAGGTTATTAATAAATTCTTCCCAGTAATTTGTTACCACCAGTGATCAGTGATTCTCAAAGTGTGGGCTTAAGACCAGCAGTATCAGCTTCACCTGGGAACATCCTTCTGCATTATCTTTTGGGACATTTGTCAATTGTCAATTGCATTTGTCAATTGCAATTACATTTGTGTTTTTGTGATTAAAAAGAAAAAGAAAATGTCAGTCTACCCCACTGGATTGTGGGCTGTGGAAGGGCTGAGGCCAGGTCTCTCTTGCTTCTGGTGCTTATACCTCACACATTCTAGGGCTTATAAATTGTTGAATGAGTAAGTAATTAAATAATGAGAAAAGAAGCTGTTGTTACATTTTTGCTCATCACTCTAGAGAGTGCTGGACCCAAATAGTGCAAACAGAGGGATTTACCATGGTGCAATTTGCTTAAAATTTCAAAAACACTAGATGACTATGAGTTACTAATAAAGGACCTAAAATGCCTTCTGATCACTAAAAAATTAAATTATGAGCAGTGTGAAAACAAAAATCTCACAATTACTATCTGATTACTAATTAATAACTAATTTAAATTAATGTACATGCAAGGCATTGAACAGTTGCCAAAACATTTCCCCATCTTTTTCTTGTAGTTAGGGAAGACTCACAAAGAGTTAATAACTAACTCAAGTTGAAAACAGGAAAGAAAAAGGAAGAACTTTGAAAAATATTTTAAACCCTCTGCTGAATTCACCTGTAGGCTTAATTTCAAAAGCATTGGTATAGAGATTTCAAATTACATTTTAATCAAGTAAAAAGTAATTTCAGCTTAATATTTGAAATAATTTTGGTGTTTTGTTTGACACAGTGCTACATGCTTGCTTTGTTCAACAATTGTGCAGTCAGAAGTCAAAAAGGAACTCAACCGAGACATTGTACTATGATGAATTTTTCTCTTTCCATCTCCAATTTAAATGAAAAATGTCCCTACAGTTCTGTAATATTTTTAATCATTGGAGGCCTGTCCAGTATATTTACTTCCCATGAGAGAGCTTAAATAGTCAGTGATTTCATCAGCAAAGAGACAAAAAGGCACCAAGTAGTATACGTGCTGGACCAAAACAAACATTTCACTTAAAAATAATGTGCCTTATTTGACCACTTAATGATATATGTAGCCTGACTTCTCCCATATTAAAAGGAGCCCATTTTACTTGTGTGATAGGTGCATGAAGGCTCTCGGATATATAGAACTTTTGGGGCCCTAGAGTCCAGAGGAAGATTGCAAGGAGAGACCTTGCCCACTCCCTTAACTGCAATCGTGAGAAAACCTGGAGAAAAGCTCGCCTCCTCCTTACAGTTCACCCCTTCCTGCTGGAACTTGAACGGAGATAGATAAAAAAATTCTGGTAGTGTACATGTCAAACTGTTAACAGTGGTTGCCCTTGAAGGGTGGGAATGAGGAAAGAAAGACATACATTTCTTTTGTTATTTATTGAAAAGGCCATTTATGATTAAAAAACAAATTATAGTTTATAATCGTAGTGCTCAGCTTTTGGTTTTCTCAACTTATTTAGCTTATGCAATTTACTGTATTCAACTTGATGGGTTTTTTTGTTTGTTTTTGTTTGTTTTTCCAACTTGATATTTTTGATAAGACATTCTAATTTACTAAAAGTTATTAATATTAATATTGCTTTTTGTGGTTTTTCTGGCTCCTCCCTTTGAGGTTAAGAAAATTGAAGCTCGGGTTCTCCCTATTTCACACACCCTCTAAGGCAAAAGCTGGATTCATGTTCCACGTCCTCCTCTGGGTTTCAGTGTTCACATAGTTTTTACCTGCATGTTCCTCACTGATGCTTTTGTGAAGTTTTTGTGGTGTTTGTTTTTCTGTATTATGTAGGATCTTGTTTTTTTTTCAGTAAGAGTGTTGGTCTAGGCACCTAGTCAGCTATTCTGCTGGGAATGAACCTCCCATGATTTTTTGCAGCATAATATACACTTTGTATATTACGTAGTTTCTGTCAGAGCTATGAAATGGTATCATAACCAATAGCGCTTTTATGGCATTCACTAGACTAGCCCTCCCTTCACCAAATACTAACCTTAGAGTTTTAGCATGCATTTTGTTTGATGAGTTTTTTTTGCAAAATGCAGATAAATACTTGATAGTTTTTCCTGTATTAAAATTAGGATGGTATGAATCTGTGGTGTGGAACCGGGTGGGGCAGTGACTGCCCATCAACCTATGTATTAGCGCAAATTCAAATTGACTTTTTGAGTAGAATTTCAGCCCTCCTGCATGTGTGACTTTCCCTGTCACACTTATTCAAGCTAAAGGCGGATGGTTTCACACATGTGTCCTTATTAGGTAACCTAATTTTCATAAGGCCCACCTCTCCTGTCCTCAGTGCAGCCTTATCCTTTAACTGGCTTAAAATAACAATAAAAACTGTTTTCTAGGAACTTGTCAGGAGGATATAAATGAATGCTGTTGCTTTTTATTATCCCTAAAAAATTCTAAAAGAAACCAATCTTTATGGTTTGTCTAAAGAGTAACCAGTAACCCATTCTACTGAAATAAAATCTAAATCCCGAATGAAGTCAGAGAGCTGATACCTGGGTTAAATTGACCTTCCCATAGAAGGACTCTGCTAAACTACCCTTTGGGGTGATGCCATTGACTCATGAGTAACAGCCCATGAAACAATATCTCTGTGTTTTCTTAAGAGATGTTGAGGATGCTCGTCATTACCTAAGCATAGGGTTTCTTCTCTGTGAACTCCCAAGGATGAATTTCCTTTTGAGATTTCCAAGAGCAGTTTGGATGTAGACACTATGAATTCAGGGCCTTATCGTGTCTCCCTTTCTTCTTTGGCTGATGGAAAGCTTAGCGTCTCAAGGTCCTCCCTGTCAAGTATATACAACTTCATGAATATATTTTTGTTACCGGTCTCATTGCAGGTTTGAATTTACTTTACTATCCTTACTTTTCATTTAACTTATATATTTTTGCCATAATAAATGCATATTTTAAAACCATTTTGAATATTTTTTGGCACAAAGTGGGTATATACAAAATCATTTGATTATTGTTGCAAATAATGCAAATTAGTGAATAACCATGTTTCAGGAATGAAATTACACAATTACATATTTACTTTTGGTTATTCAAAATCTGGAACATTAGATTTCAGTACAATTTCTGTCTCTAGACCCGAAGGAACAAATATGCAAAGACAGTGGAGATCACTATTATGATTTCTGAGAGAGACTGCAGCCTGTTCCCTCATTTGTTTGGACAGGAAAATTTTCAAAAGTAAAATCACTCTCTTTAAATGTTGTGTAGATTTCAGTAATCTGATAAATGAGCTATTTATTCATTGTCTCTCTGGTACCCAACAGTGGATTATCCATAGCAACAATCCTTTTCAAACTTAATGAGACCGACTCTGTATTTATTAGGGAAATAATACCACCAGGTTAAACAAACTGACTGTTGGTTCTGTGTATTTACTCTCTTTCAAAGAGATCTGCTAAACCTTCATTGTGTTCCGTGTCGTAGATCGTTAGGGAAGCTGAATTGGATATGACTCTATGATTCTGAATATGCCATTTTTGTGGTGTGTTCAGAGTCAAATAATACAGATGATGAGCAAATAAAGCTTTAGACATAAAGTACTATTTTGTGCGTTGAAAATAGGGCCAAATTGTTCTCCGTACAGTAGAAATTAGAGATATATTATGATAAATATTACCACTCCCAGTGTATAGAGGATAAATAGAAAACTTAATATTGGCCCAGGAAAACATTTTTCAGTTTTCCTTTACACTAGAAATTACATTGACGTGGACTCTATAAGAAAGGCCGGGACTTCCCTGGTGGCGCAGTGGTTGAGAATCCACCTGCCGATGCAGGGGACACGGGTTCGTGCCCTGGTCCGAGAGGATCCCACATGCCGCGGAGCGGCTGGGCCCGTGAGCCATGGCCGCTGAGCCTGCGCGTCCGGAGCCTGTGCTCCTCAATGGGAGAGGCCACAACAGTGAGAGGCCTGCGTACCGCAAAAAAAAAAAAAAAAAAAAATTCAACCCATCCTCAATCCACACTATTTGCCAGTATCTTGCCTTTCACTGTCTAACACAAAAAAAAAAAAAATAAAAAGAAAGGCCGTGTCTCAGAAAAAAGGTAGTTTCAGAATTGCAGAGATTTTCATAAGAGAACAGATTCTTTTTAAAGACTTTGAATTGCTATTGAAATGTAAATTAAACCTGCAATCTTTTCATGTCAGTTGTTGAGAAATAAAGTAGTATTTAAAAACACAAAATGTTAGAGTTCATGTAATCCAATATCCTTATTTTATAGCCATGAATGCTTTTAGAAATTGCTAAAAAACCTCTAGTGTCTCTCATCTCAAATGTCCTTGTACTATATAAAAAAGCAAACAACCAAAACTTGTTAAGCTTCCATCCTACAAAGTATGCTAATGGGAATATAATAAACTTTTGCAAGGGTAGATTGTTTAATAATTCCGTTTGGTTTTTGTCTTTTTATATACAGTAGAAAAGAGCACATTTTTTTCTTTATTAGATTTTTTAATGTACATTAGTAGTGGGGCTCTGCATTTATGAATTGGTTGAACCTGTTTTGATGAAATCTGCTATATTAAATATCTATTTTTTCTTAGATAAAATTTTTTGTAGTTTTAATGTTTAAATTATTTCTTTTTCTTTATATTCACAGATTCTGGAACTTTTCAAAGCCTGACCCTCTTCTTGAAACAGTGGAACATCATACAGAATTTACTTGCGGTTTAGATTTAAGTCTTCAGAGTCCTACTCAGGTAATGGATCAATCTTCTGATGTTTTTTCTACCCATACAGTTTACAAATAGCTCTACGTGTGGCATGTGTTGCTTTTATGAGCAAGAGTCTTGCCTTTAGGGCAGAGCAAAGTACATTTACTTAATAAACCTGATCTTTTTTGCTGTATAAACTTGAGCATTTGAAATACTAGGGAAGAAGAGGTATCCAGAAACTTGGCATACCTCTCTCCTTTTGAGAGATTGACTTGTCTGAGAGGAAAAGGAAACTTCCCCAAAAGTACTGTGCTTAACATTGTAGACCTCTTCCAGTGGGTAACAAGAGAAGAATGGAATGAGGAAGGATTGTCCCCAGAGGTTGGTGGGAGTCAAGAGTGTGTGGTCCTGGATTCAGCTGTCCCGCTAAGCATTTGAGATGACGGGCAGGTCACTTCCCTGTCAGGACTGTCACCCTCATCTCCACACCCCACGTTGGAAGAGAGGCTTTACATGAAGAACAAAGTAGAGGAGAGTGGCAACTGTTTTAATTACTAAAGTTCATATTTCCCCCCTTTTTTTTTATCTTGAGGACTTAAGAGTCAATATTTTAGATTTTAAATATTCTTCAGGTTTTTTAAAAAAGCAGTTTCAGTTTTGAAAATTGTAAACATAGGTCAGAAACACTGGACTATGTTGAGTGATAAGATACTTTATAATAAAGACTATGTGAAAACACCAACATATCAATGGAACAAAGTAATATGTGGAATTCTACAGTATGACTAAGAAGTTATGCATTTATGATAAATTTTAGAAGTTAGACAAAAAGCAAATTACATTTCTCAATACTATATTCTTAAGTTTAAGTGAATACTTGGGTTTCTTTTTATTTTAGGAGTTCAAGACAATTCTGA
This sequence comes from Physeter macrocephalus, assembly GCF_002837175.3. Classification (NCBI taxonomy): domain Eukaryota; kingdom Metazoa; phylum Chordata; class Mammalia; order Artiodactyla; family Physeteridae; genus Physeter; species Physeter macrocephalus. The sequence goes on along the minus strand of NC_041223.1, from coordinate 27,166,643 downwards.
GTTTAAAATATTTTCATTAGACATTAGAATATTCTCATTAACATTAGAATAATTGTTTGAAAGTGACTTAACAGCATCTAAGAAGAGAACAAATTGAAATAGTGAGGGGTGAAGTGGCATTATCTTTAATGTGTATACAATGTGCTTTAAATGTACTAGTTCTTTTTCTGAGAAAAACATTTATTATAGATGATTTTTTAATAAAATAATTATACCCGTTTGCTATCCCAGTTTTAAAAAGTTGTAATGTACCTATTGAAATATGGCAATACCCAGAAAATGACCCTAAATAGATATCTTCCTTCTCGTATATTTCTATTAACCCATCTCTGTGATCCCCAGACTGTGGCCTGAGGCAACCCATGTGCCTCCGTGACACTTGGCAGTTTCTCACCCAGGTCTTGAAGAGAGCCAAATGTCGAATTAGTGTTTTCACTTTCTTCAGATAAGTACCTCGAAGTGTAATTCCTGGATCATATAGTAGTTCTATTTTTAATTTTCTGAGGAATCCCCAATATTTTTTTCCATAGTGGCTACACCAATTTGCATTCCCACCAACAGTGTATAAAGGTTCCCTTTTCTCCACATCCTCACCAATGCTTATTATTATTATTATTATTTGGCTGCGTTGGGTCTTCATTGCTGTCCATGGGCTTTCTCTAGTTGTGGTGAGCGGGGGCTACACTTTGTTGCGGTGCATGGGCTTCTCTTTGCAGTGGCTTCTCTTGTTGCGGAGCATGGGCTCTAGGTGCACAGGCTTCGGTATTGCAGCACGCAGGCCCTAGAGCATGCGGGCTTCAGTAGTTGTGCCACATGGGCTCAGTAGTTGTGACCCGTGGGCTCTAGAGCTCAAGCTCAATAGTTGTGGCCCACGGGCTTAGTTGCTCTGTGGCATGTGGAATCTTCCCAGACCAGGGATCGAACCCGAGTACCCTGCATTGGCAGGCGGATTCTTAACCACTGCGCCACCAGGCAAGTCCTAGAGTTAATTTTTGTGTATGGTGTAAGATAGTGGTCCAGTTTCATTCTTTTGCACGTGGCTGTACAGTGATTTGTGTTTTTAAAGATCATTCTGGCTGTTGTGGGAGAATAGACCATAGGTATGATTGGAAGCGGGGAGGTCACATTGGAGTATCTTGGAGTAATCAGGCAAAAGACAATGGTGACTTAAAATCTAAGAGATCTAGAGATGGAAATATTCAGAATAAATTGCTGGATGTTTCATATGGTTCAACTTAATAGTTTGGAGATAGTGATTGTAGGATTTGCTACTGGATTGGAAATAGGCTATGAGAAAAACAGAAGAATCAATTTGGATTTGGATCTGGAAAACAAGGTGAGATAGGGGAAGAGGAAGGAACTTCAAATAGGAACAATCAAGAGTTGTGTTTCAAATGTCTCCTGTTAGACATTCAAATGGAGATAGTCAGTTTGATAGAGGCTGTCCACCTCAGGGAAGAGTTTAGGGCTAGAGACACAAATATGGGAATTTTTAGCATATAAATGGCTTCAAAAGTTTGGGGGCAGAGTGAAATTATCTGGAGAGAATATGTGGAAGAAGAGGCTCAGAAAAAACTAGAAGCCTGAAAGAAGAGAATTCCAGCAAAGGGGATTGAGAAGGAATGACTAGTAAGGTAGAAGAAAAACTATAAAAGTATGGTATCTTTGAAGTTCAAAGAAAATAGTAGTTCAAGGAGGAGAAAAATCATACATGCTGCTGGTGGGAATATAAGATGTTGCCATCACTTTGGAAAAGTTTGACAGTTTCTTAAAAAGTTAAATGTAAATTTACCATACACCTCAGCAATTACACTCTTAGATATATACTCAAAAGAAATGAAAATACATGTCCACATAAAGACTTGTATGTGAATGTTCATAGCCAGAAAGTAGAAGTAATCCAAATGTCCATCAACTGGTGAATGAATAAACGAAATGTGGTATACCAATGCTACAACATGGATGAATCTCCAAAGTATTATGCTAAGTGAAAGAAGCCAGATACAAAAGACTACATATTGTATAATTTTGTTTACATAAAATGTCCAGAAAATGCAAACTATAAAGATAGAAAGGAGATTAGTGGTTACTTGGGGAAGGAGCTGAGAATGGGAATTATCTGTGGATGAACACAAAGGGTCTTTAGGGAGTGATGGAAATGTTCTAAAACTGGATTGTGGTAATAGTTATACAGCTGTGTAATGATACTAAAAATCATTGAATTGTACACTTAAAATGGGTGAATTTTATGGTATTTAATTTATATTGGGGTGGCCAAAAAGTTCATTTGGGTTTTTCCATAAGATGTTTCTGAAAAACCTGAATGAACTTTTTGGCCAACCCAATACCTCGGTGAAGCTGTTTGAAAAAAGAGAGATAGAATGGAAAAAGTTCTGATTTTTCCTAAGATGTAAAAAGATGAAAATCTTTTCACTGTAAAAATAAGAAAAAAGGGAGATAAACTATAAAATCAGAACTTTGTGAACCCATCAGAGAGCTGAGGTGGCAGGGAAAACAAGTAGCCTGAAATCCAAAGAGAGACAGACCCCTTCCTCTAAGAAGAGATGGGACACTAGGACTATTTTACCTGTGACAAAGCACAGGAAGAAGACACAGCTGCTATACAAAAGGGATATAGTGGAAAAAGTGAACAACATGTGTGAACAAATGAGGTCTTTCAGCAGAGAGATGAAAATATAAGAAAGAGTCAAATGAAAATAGTAGAAAAAATTTAGAAGTACAGTACAAGGGATGCAGTCCTTCAATATACTCATCAGTAAATTTAGAGATAGGTCACTAGAAACTACCCAAGCTGAAACAATAGGAGAAAACAAGAATGAGGGAAGTAAAAGAGAACAGAACATCCAGGAACTATGGGACAATATCAGATTGGAGTCCAGAAGGAAGGAGAGAATAGGGAAGAAGTATTTAAAGAAAAATTTCCAGGGAATTCCCTGGAGGTCCAGTGGTTAGGACTCAGTGATTTCACTGCTTTGACCCGGGTTCAATCCCTGGTTGGGGAACTAAGATCCCGCAAGCTGCGTGGCATGGCCAAAAAAAAAGAAAAAAGAAAATTTTCCAAAATAGTAGAAGTTGTCAAACCACAGATCCAAGAAGTCCAGAGAAATCCAAGCAGGATTTAAACAAAGAATCAAAGCATCAAGGCATACCCATATTCAAACTGCTAAAAAACAAACATAAGGAGAAAATTTTAAAGGCAGACAGAGGAAAAAAGAAACATATCCAGAAGACTAGAGATAAGAATTACAGCAGACTTCTTGTCATAAATCATATAAGCCAGATGATGATGAAATGTCTTTTTAAAGTACTGAATGAAAAAACTGTGAACCCATAATTCTATACCCAGTGAAAGTACCATTTGAATATAAAGAGAAAATAAGGAAATTTTCAGACAAAGGAAAGCTGAGAGCACATCTCTGCTGTAAGAAATGTTAAAGGAAGTTCTGTGCAAAGAAATAAGCCCAGACCAAAACATGAAACTATGGAAAGAGAGAAAAGGAGGGAGGGAGGGAGGGAGGGAGAGAGGGAGGGAGGGCGGGAGGGAGGGAGGGAGGAAGGAAGGGAGGAGGGAAGGGAGGGAAGGAGGAAGAGAGAAAGTGCTCCTATTTCACAGATACCTCCAAGTCTGGGCCTGAAGCGGGCCTGTTATCAGTTCCTCCCCTTCTGCGTGTACTTCCTGAAGGACATGGCTCACGGACCCAGCCGCTCCGCGGCATGTGGGATCCTCCCAGACCGGGGCGCGAACCCGGTTCCCCTGCATCGGCAGGCGGACGCGCAACCACTGCGCCACCAGGGAAGCCCCCAAGACACTTTTCAAGTTAATTTTATCACTCTGAAAAATAATTAACTGCCTAAAGCAAAAGTAGTATTGTATTCAATACATTTGTGTATAATATATTGTAAGGTTTTTAATATATGCAAAAGTAAAATGTAGGACAATAATAGAACAAGGGAAGAGAGGGAGGAGTTAGAAGTATACTGTTGTAAAGGCATTACTACATGTGAAGTGCTGTAATACTGTTTGAAGGTAGATTGTGATAAATTCAAGATGTATATTGTAAACCCTATGGTAACCTCTAAGAAATTTTTTAAAAAGAGCTATCATTAATAAGCCAGTGGTGGAGATGATTATTTTAAAAATCAATTACTTCAACATAATAAAAGCCACATAGAAAGATCCTTAGCCAACATCACACTCATTGGTGAAAGACTGAAAGCGTTTTCTTTAAGATTAGGGATAAGGCAAGGATGTTCACTTCTCCCACTTCTATTCAACATAATATTGGAAGTCCTAGCCAGAGCGATTAGTCAAGGAAAAGAAATAAAAGGTGTCTAAATTGGAAAGAAAGAAGTAAAATTATATCTGTTCTCAGATGACATGATCTTATATGTGGAAACCTTTGAATCCAGCCATTTCAGCAATGATATTAAATGTAAATGGTCTAAACACCGAAATTAAAAGACATTAAAAGTGATAGATATGTGAGGGACTTTGAGAAGACTAGGTCAAGATTTAGTGACCTATCAGAGCTGGAGTTTGAAGAAGAGGTTTTCTGACTCCAAGTCCTAGGATTCGGTTACTTGCTGTATAACATTTTCAGTGATTAGTTTATCCTGTTCTTCTCCATTTTATTTATACTGTGTCTTGGACTTTAAACTTTACTTTTAAACTAAGATTATGATCCCAACCAATATGTTTTTTTAAAAAAACATGTCTAACATTAACACATTTTAACCCAAACATTTATTTTTATTATTAATGTATAGTTTTACCAAGTAACATTAAACTCCTTTCTAGGGGAAATAAGAATCAAGTTCTTAGTGCATCTCCCTATTTTTTTCTCACTTATTTTATCTCAGTTATCTGTTGCTATATAACAAAATCCCCCACAATTTAGTGGCTGAAACAACAATTTTCTTTGCTCACAGTTCTGTGAGTCAACAATTTGGGCTGAGCTCAGCCAAGCAGTTCCTCTGTTGGTGTCTCATGTGGCTCCAGTCATCTGGTGGCTTAACCGGGACTGGGTGGTCTAAGATGGCCTCACATAGATGTGTAGGGTGTAGCACTGGTTATCTTATGATCCATGTGTCTCTAGATAAGTCCAGGTTTCTTCACCTAGCAGTTGTAGCTTTCCAGGAGGGCGAGAGCAAAAGCTGCAAGGTGTCTTCAGGACTAGCCTTTGAAGTCACACAGCATTCCTTCTGTGGCAAAGCAAGTTACACGGCCAGCTCAGATTCAGAGAGTGACAGAGAGACTCCACCTCTTGTTGGGGGTAGCTGCAAAGAATTTGTAGCCATTTAAAATCTACCACATTTACCTTTTGTTGGTATAGTTGGTAGTTTAAGCTATTTTTGACATATAATATTTATCCTTTATTCTCACAAATATGTATTCAAGTTTACTGGTTGCATGTTAATTTAATTTCACTCTTTGTTCATAGTTTATTCTCTTAGAAAGTATCTTTCTCTTACCTCTTAGAAAGTACCTTTCCATCTGCTTTCAAAAACTTGTCATCTCTGTGGTGATCTTAACAGCTGTGAGACTTTGCTGATGTTACTTTTGGGCTCCCGTGTCTTAATATATTCCCTGTCTTAAAAGAGATTTTTCTTGTATTTATAATTCTCTTTTTAGCTTTTCCATTCTTAGAGATCTGAAAAATGAGATCCAAAGACATTCTTGTATTATAACCTTCTTTCTTTCTGGCAGAGTGTAAGATCTTGTCTTTAAAGGTTTAAAACTTGACAAATAAGTGTCTGGGGTCATTCTTTAAGGGTAATTGCTGAGAAATACTCTGTGCCCTCTTGTTAACCAGGCTGAAATCATCTTTCACTTCAGAAAAATTTTCTTTGAATTTTTTCCCTCTGATCTTGATTTGTATAGTCCTGGCATTTTCTCTTTTCTTTCTTATCCTTATTATCTCTACATTGGAAACCTTTTTTTCTGTTTTTAGGCTTATGATTCTAGACCTGTAATATGTCCATTTGTATAATTGGGATTTTCTGTATTAATGTATTTTTAGAATCCCTGACTTTGTGCTCTGCAGTATCAACTCTGCTCTTTTGAATGTTCATGGATATTTAGTTTAGCATTTATAAGCTGGGTACAGGTTTATATATCATTACACATTCCTTTTGGAAGATAGTTATTTTTCTTTTAAATCCCCTTTAAGGTAGGCATTATTAGTTCATTCCAAGACATCTCATCTATGTGTTTAATAAATTTATCTTTTATCCCCATGATGAAATTGGGAAATTATATTTAGAAGAAAGAAAAGAGATGACCCATGGTTTTGCCACTCTAGAAAGAATCTCTATTATACCATATTAACTTGTTTCTTTTCAGCCCTTTTTTAGGAATTTTTATTTGAAGTGTAACACCCATTTTGGAAAATGCACATATTTTAAGTGTGCAACTCAGTAAGTTATCAAGAAGTAAGTATACCTGTGTAACTACCATTTAGGTTAAGTATGGAACACACTACCAGCATCCCAAAAAGCCCACTCATGTTTCCTCCCAAATCTTATACCCCTTTCTCCTTCCCAAAGATAAGTACTCTCCCTTTCATTTTGTTTCAGTGGAAGATGCTTAGATTTGGTTCTGATTTAAACTAGTTCTGTAGGTGTGTTTTTAAAAGTATATTTGACTTTATTTGTGTTTTAGTAAAGGAATTAGCAATGTGTGTGTGTGTGTGTGTGTGTATATGTGTGTGTATATATATATATATATATATATATATATATACACACACATACACACATAGAATCATTACGCTGTATACCTGGAACTGATGCAATATGGCAGTTCTATCTCAATTAAAATAAAATAATAAAGAAACAACAAAAAAATATTAGGGTATCATTTAAAAATTCTGCTCATGTTTTGATTCAAATCCCTATTCCCGCAATCTTAGATATCAGGTTTACAGGTTGACAGTGGATAAAATATTTTTAAATTCTCAGTATGAAGTTGGAAAATCAGATTTTGAAGATGGCTAGCATTATTGGTAGTTAGGATATATGTGTCCTGTTCCCCTTTAATCTGAGGTGATACTTTCTGCATCTGTCGCAGACTAGCTTTAGAGTTGAAAAGAACACGTGCCAGAAGCACCCAGTGTCCTTAGGCATTGGTCTCTGTTGTTTCCTCTTTGATGCTTTCATAATTGTGTAATTTTTAGCGTAAAACTGTATAACAAATGCTTGTTTTCCCCCAGCCATAAAACCTTCCCCAGGCCCAGCTCCGTAGGATCTTGGTGTAACCCTGTGTCTACGGCCCCCTGCACTGCATGAGCTACCCTTGCAGTGAGAGCTTCCGAAATTGTTGACGCCTTAGTCTCTGCTGCCTCTGGGCTCCCATTCCTGAATCAGTCATTTACTCTCTTATTCATTTTTCTTTCTCTAGACTATAGAGCATTGCTTCTTAAAAAACAGTAGACTTGACACACAAGTTACTTTTCAAAAAACTTCACTTGGGCTCTTGGGCCTACTCAACTTACCTCTGAAGTCTTTTTTTTTTTTTTTTTTTTTTTTTGTGGTACGCGGGCCTCTTACTGTTGTGGCCTCTCCCGTTGCGGAGCACAGGCTCCGGACGCGTAGGCTCAGCGGCCATGGCTCACGGGCCCA
>NC_041223.1:27086462-27158900 GCF_002837175.3 Physeter macrocephalus | reverse complement strand
CTCACGGGCCCAGCCGCTCCGCGGCATGTGGGATCCTCCCGGACCGGGACACAAACCCGTGTCCCCTGCATCGGCAGGTGTACTCTCAACCACTGCGCCACCAGGGAAGCCCCTGAAGTCTTTTTGATTTTGTAACCCATTCTCCACAATATCGTTCCTCAACCTTCTGCAGTATCATTAACACTCCGGACATTTGTCCTTACCTCCTATCTTATTGTTAAAATAGACAAGAATGAATATCTTCTTCCAGCTCTGTCACCTCAAAATATTTATGTTCCATCTCTCTTTTTCCCCTTTCCATTAGGTTCCTAATTTTCTCATTGGCTTCTTCATCCAGGTCAATAATCCACTGGTTTTTGTTTTGTTTCGTTTTTTGTTTTTAGATCATCAGTCAGTTCTTTTCTCTATTTTCAAAACTCACTTGATCCCACTGTCTTACCTCCCTACCAGTAAATTCAGTTTCTCATCTATTATTAGACATCAAGAATTAGTAGTTTACCTGTTGCTTTTAATTTCTCAAAGTCAATACTCTCTTTTAAGCCCCTGCATCTGTCTTCCTTTCATCATTCAATTGAAGTTAAGCCCCAAAAGGTCACTAGTAAAAGCTACTGAAAACCAAGTTAGCCTTTTCTCAGACTTTTTTTAGCTATATAATGTTAATTTTTTTAAAGAAAAATCTTCCCTTCCTATTGCTTTAATGCTAACCATGCTAAGCAGTTTTCCTTACCTGTTTGCTAAATATCTCCATCTCTTAGGCCAGTTTCTTCCTTACCATCCTTCCAAAAGCAGATATTCTCCAATATACAAGTCTTAGTCCTCTAACTTTTATGCATCTTCTTCTTGAAGCTGGTGTTTAATTATATGTTAGTGATGCTTGACCCACTTATCCGATTGCCTTCACTGTGTGATCTCAATAGATGTTATTATATACTTATCCTTCAGTATTCCTAATGTGGTCAATTGATTGCGTGATGGGGCCAGACTAGAGACCTGGGAAACCATCCTAGTTTTCTTGTTTCTCTTTGCATCCCTAAATTCAAATGGGCATCAAGCTTATGAATTTTTCCTCACCAGTATCTCTGAAATGTGGACCATACTATTCTGGCTCCACTGCCTTAGATAAGCATTTATTAGTATCTCTGCCATGGATGACTGCAGTAATCTCCTAACTGGTCTCTAAGCTCTTTCCATCATTCCACTGATTTCTCAGCACTGCTTATGGGGAGAGCTCTCCATAATGCAAGTCTGATTTTGTTAGTCCTTGACCTGAAATATATCAATGGCCCCATTAAAGGTAGCACCAAGATGAGGTTTGCCACCCTTATTACTTTTAATCAACATGGTTCTAAAAATTGTAGCCAATTAGTAATAGGAGAAAACAAAATGGAATATAAATATTTTTAAAAGGTAGAAAATTTTATCATTATTTGTACTTCATACTATTGTCAAATGTTATAATCCAAGGACATCAACTTTAAACCTATTAAAAATAATAAGTGTTCAATAAGATCAATAAAAATATACAAAAATGAATACCATGTGGATATCAATAATCATCAGTTAGAAAATAAAATGGCAAAAATTACTTTTACATGTCAACAACTATGTGTGTGTATGTATGATACGAAGAAGAATAAAAAATTTAAAATGTGCAGGATTCTAGATAAAGAAAATTATATACCTTCACTAAGGGACTTTTAAAAAAAGACTAGAATAAATGAACAGACATATCATGTTCTTGCAACAGAACATGTTTTTTTTCCTTACGGCTGTCATTTTTTTAGGCCTTTCTCATCTTATAAAGATATTACGTTTGCCTCCTAACAGGCCTTTCTCTTTTTGGAATGTGTGGTCAGTCACTCCTGTGATTGCTCTTTAACTAGTCTGACCATTAACTTTCTGCCGTACTAGTTACATACCAGTTTTAATTTACAAATCAACATAGTTAAATTGTCATGCTCGTCATGTCCTCTCAGAAACCTTCCAAGAGGCAGTTTATTACCTCCATAGTAGAGTTTGAACTGTTAATTTTACTTTCAAGACTCAATATAATCTATGTTGCTTTCTAATTTTAATTCTCAACCATCCTATGTAATCTCCCTATTTCATACCAGTTATGTTTTATTATTTGTGATCTCCATGTGTTTGCCACTTTTTCCCTCACTGTCCTCCACCTCTGCCTGGGCAAAGTATTTCTGCCTTTCCAAGTCCTGGACAAGGTCTTCTATTCCTTCTCTCCTTTCTCTTTTTTTTTCCTTCAGTAAATATTCGAGTGCCAGCCATGTGTCAGGAGTTACATAGTGAATTTATGCAAACTCCCTGATATGTATGTACTAAATAAATGTTGAATGAATGAATGAATGAATGAATGAATGAAAAGACCTTTTTTTTAGTATATTAGTCAACACTTTCCTTACTTTTACTTAAACTCCATACTGATTAACATAATAAACCATGTTCTTCTCTGTAGTCACTTCCTTCCGGAAGCTGGTTGAGTAAATAAGACGTATTTTCTTTAGCCCGTTATTTAATACATTGCAACATAATGTCTGGGCTGCTTTTTCAAAATTTAGAGTTGACTGTGATTTCTTTCATTCTCTTTACATCCCTCTGCTTATTTTTCTTGTTCATTTTTGCTAAAGAGGTCATATGTCATACAGATAATTATAGTAGTTTCAACAAGTTTCCCAAGGGCAAAAGCAATTGTCCACAAAATTGAGAGAAAGGAGTATAATGATAAATAGGAAATGGAAAACTTGTCAATAAAGTAAATCTCTTAATGGGTCTGTAGGGCTTCTTTGTTATATTAACAGCCATATTAAATCATTTGAAGTAAGTTACCTTATCAGTGGCATGTGTAAATATTTTAATAAAATAGAGAAAATTGATAAATTAAGGAATATAAATTCATTTTCTAAATTATACCTGTATTTAAAGTCTGATATTTTCATTATAATGTTTCCTTTTCCAAAATTTACATTTATAGGATCATTATTATTATTATTTTTTTTGTATTAAATTTTTTTAACATCTTTATTGGAGTATAATTGCTTTACAATGGTGTGTTAGTTTCAGCTTTATAACAAAGTAAATCAGTTATACATATACACATGTTCCCATATCTCTTCCCTCTTGTGTCTCCCTCCCTCCCATCCTCCCTATCCCATTCCTCTAGGTAGTCACAAAGCACCTAGCTGATCTCCCTGTGCTATGCAGCTGCTTCCCACTAGCTATCCTACGTTTGGTAGTGTATATATGTCCATGCCACTCTCTCACTTTGTCACAACCTACCCTTCCCCCTCCCCACATCCTCAAGTCCATTCTCTAGTAGGTCACTACAAATAACTCAATTTTGTTTCTTTTTATGGCTGAGTAATATTCCATTATATACATGTGCCACATCTTCTTTATCCATTCATCCGATGATGGACATTTAGGTTGCTTCCATCTATAGGATCATTATTATTGAGGATGTTTTATAACAAGTCTTATTTGATCCATCAGTGATAAATTTTTATTATAAACTCCTTATTGACTGGATTTGTTTCTTTAATACCCTTGGGTCAACTGTAGAACTTAGCCCAATACTTTGCACATAGGAAATGGTAAAATATTTGTTTAATACAGTTGCTCTCAAGCATTCCATGTATAACAATGTCATGATGTATATGCTATAGCTGTATTCAGAAATTAATAGGCTATAGTGATAGATAATAAATTTCTATTCAGTTTTTCAAGAATGTTTCATTATATGTTTTAAAGAAATTGACATATTAGGGTAGTAGCCAGAAATTCATATTTCTAATTAGTGTGCTTATTCTTAAAACTTAGAAATATCTTTTGTGCTGTTCAAAGTAAAATTGAAATAACTAAAAGTAGAAGTTATATGGACTCTTACCCTATTAATTATTTTCCACTACCCTAGGAAATAGCAGCTTTTAAAAATAATAATGAAAAAGACTCATCCTGTCTTCAAACTTTACACTAAACAAAGAAGTATAAAACTTTTTGACAAACCATTTTTCCTATAATGTCGATAATTTTCATTTTGAGTTTTATTGAAAAGGTTTGCGTTTTGATCTCAGATTAAAGGAAACTTAGAGGAGATAGGGATGAAATGTAGTGCAGTGGGGGCTTGCAGGTTAAGAAATAAATTTTCTACTTGAATATCCTTGCAGAAGATGTAGAGACTGGAGGCTCCTACCCTGTGGTGTCCACATGCACAGTCACCGCAAGGGGAGAGGGTCACACAAGATAGGCCTTGGCAGCCAGCCTTCAAGAAACCCTAGACGGGAGTCGGACAGGAGCCAGAAAAAAGCCTCTCTCAAAAGATTAAGAGTTTCATCAGAGGACTTATAATGCAATTTAGTTACCTTTAAACTAGAACTTTTAGTTTTTTATTTATTCTTTTGTTGTTGTTGAAGTATAGTTGATTTACAATATTGTGTTAGTTTCAGGTGTATAGCATAGTGGTTCAGTAGTTTGGCAGATTATATTCCATTACAGGTTATTATAAGATAATGGGTATAATTCCCTGTGCTGTACAGTCTGTCCTTCTTGTTTATCTGTTTGATATGTAGTAGCTTGTGTCTGTTAATCCCATACTCCCAATTTGTCCCTCCCCTCTTCCTTCTTCCCTTTGGTAACCATAAGTTTGTTTTCTATATCTGTGAGTCTGTTTCTATTTTGCATTATACCCATTTGTAGTATTTTTTAGTTTCCACATGTAAGTGATATCCTATGGTATTTTCTTTCTCTGGTCTTCATTTATTCTTTTTTATTCCACTGCCTACAACACGTTCCTTCTCTCCATTGTATCCCTGCCCCACAGACAAAGGCTCTCTGGCTTAGGCATACTTCTTTAAGCCACAGCTTAGATAATATGTCCTCCTGAAAGCATCCACTTTCCTCACATTTGGTTATAGTGACCCTTTTCCTATTTCTACTAGACCCTGTCATTCCTCTATCATTGTTCACATCACTCTGCACTGTAGGTGTCTATTACTTATTCATCTTCTCTCTGCTGGACTCCAGATCTGTGGGGACAGAGACGAGGACCATCTTGTTTGCTGTAATATCTCCAGCATACTTCTGACACAGAAGAGGTGCTCAGCAAATATTTGTTGAATAAATGGATGAATATAAGTATATATGTATATGTGTATTATATTTTAGATAGCTTCGTAGTGCAGAGGAGTATTTTACTAACAGCTCCTGGGACATAAAAGAAAGCTCCCTATGAAACCTCTAATTAATACAGGCAGACCTCGGAGATATTGCGGGTACAGTTCCAGACCACCACAATAAAGCGAATATCTCAATAAAGTGAGTCACACAAATTTTTTGGTTTCCTGGTGCACATAAAATTTATGTTTACCCTCTATTGTAGTCTGTTAAGTGTGCAATAGCATTAGGTCTAAAAAAAAAGTACATACATTAATTTAAAAAATACTGTATTGCTAAAAAATGCTAACCATCATCTGTGCCTTCAGTGAGTTGTAATCTTTTTGCTGGTGGAGGGTCTTATCTCAATGGTGACGGCTGCTGAAGGCTGGGGTGGCTGTGACAATTTCGTAAATAAGGTAGCAGTGAAATTTGCCATATTGATTGACTCTTCCTTTTACAAACAACTTCTTATACTATGTAATGCTGTTGGATAGCATGTTTACCCGCAGTAGAACTTCTTTCAAAATTGGAGTCAATCCTTTTAAACCCTGCTGCTGCTTTGTCAACTAAGTTTATATAATATTCTAAATCCTTTGTTGTCATTTCAATAGTCTTCACAGCATCTTCAACCAGGAATAGATTCCATCTCAAGAAATCACTTTCTTTGCTTATCCATAAGAAGCAACTCCTCATCTGGTTAAAGTTTTATCATGAAATTGCAGCAGTTCATTCAATTGAATCACAATTCAATCAGGCTCCACTTCTAATTCTAGTTCTCTTGCTGTTTCCACCACATCTGCTGTTACTTCCTCCACTGAAGTCCTCAGCCCCTCAAAGTCATCTATGAGGGCTGGAATCAGTTTCTTCCACACTCCTGTTCTTGTTGATAGTTTGACCTTTCCCCATGAGTCATGGATGTTCTTAATGGCATCTGGAATGGTGAATCCTTTCCAGAATGTTTTCAGTTGACTTTGCCCAGATCTATCAGAAGAGTCACTATCTATGGTAGCCTTATGTGGTAACCATAAGTTTGTTTTCTATATCTGTGAGTCTGTTTCTATTTTGCATTATACCCATTTGTAGTATTTTTTAGTTTCCACATGTAAGTGATATCCTATGGTATTTTCTTTCTCTGGTCTTCATTTATTCTTTTTTATTCCACTGCCTACAACACGTTCCTTCTCTCCATTGTATCCCTGCCCCACAGACAAAGGCTCTCTGGCTTAGGCATACTTCTTTAAGCCACAGCTTAGATAATATGTCCTCCTGAAAGCATCCACTTTCCTCACATTTGGTTATAGTGACCCTTTTCCTATTTCTACTAGACCCTGTCATTCCTCTATCATTGTTCACATCACTCTGCACTGTAGGTGTCTATTACTTATTCATCTTCTCTCTGCTGGACTCCAGATCTGTGGGGACAGAGACGAGGACCATCTTGTTTGCTGTAATATCTCCAGCATACTTCTGACACAGAAGAGGTGCTCAGCAAATATTTGTTGAATAAATGGATGAATATAAGTATATATGTATATGTGTATTATATTTTAGATAGCTTCGTAGTGCAGAGGAGTATTTTACTAACAGCTCCTGGGACATAAAAGAAAGCTCCCTATGAAACCTCTAATTAATACAGGCAGACCTCGGAGATATTGCGGGTACAGTTCCAGACCACCACAATAAAGCGAATATCTCAATAAAGTGAGTCACACAAATTTTTTGGTTTCCTGGTGCACATAAAATTTATGTTTACCCTCTATTGTAGTCTGTTAAGTGTGCAATAGCATTAGGTCTAAAAAAAAAGTACATACATTAATTTAAAAAATACTGTATTGCTAAAAAATGCTAACCATCATCTGTGCCTTCAGTGAGTTGTAATCTTTTTGCTGGTGGAGGGTCTTATCTCAATGGTGACGGCTGCTGAAGGCTGGGGTGGCTGTGACAATTTCGTAAATAAGGTAGCAGTGAAATTTGCCATATTGATTGACTCTTCCTTTTACAAACAACTTCTTATACTATGTAATGCTGTTGGATAGCATGTTTACCCGCAGTAGAACTTCTTTCAAAATTGGAGTCAATCCTTTTAAACCCTGCTGCTGCTTTGTCAACTAAGTTTATATAATATTCTAAATCCTTTGTTGTCATTTCAATAGTCTTCACAGCATCTTCAACCAGGAATAGATTCCATCTCAAGAAATCACTTTCTTTGCTTATCCATAAGAAGCAACTCCTCATCTGGTTAAAGTTTTATCATGAAATTGCAGCAGTTCATTCAATTGAATCACAATTCAATCAGGCTCCACTTCTAATTCTAGTTCTCTTGCTGTTTCCACCACATCTGCTGTTACTTCCTCCACTGAAGTCCTCAGCCCCTCAAAGTCATCTATGAGGGCTGGAATCAGCTTCTTCCACACTCCTGTTCTTGTTGATAGTTTGACCTTTCCCCATGAGTCATGGATGTTCTTAATGGCATCTGGAATGGTGAATCCTTTCCAGAATGTTTTCAGTTGACTTTGCCCAGATCTATCAGAAGAGTCACTATCTATGGTAGCCTTATGAAATGTTTTTCTCAGCCCCTCAAAGTCATCTATGAGGGCTGGAATCAGTTTCTTCCACACTCCTGTTCTTGTTGATAGTTTGACCTTTCCCCATGAGTCATGGATGTTCTTAATGGCATCTGGAATGGTGAATCCTTTCCAGAATGTTTTCAGTTGACTTTGCCCAGATCTATCAGAAGAGTCACTATCTATGGTAGCCTTATGAAATGTTTTTCTTAAATAATAAGACTTAAAAGTCGAAATTACTCTTTGGTCCATAAGCTGCAGAATGGATGTTGTTGTGTTAGCAGGCATGAAAACAACATTAATCTAATTGTACATCTCCATCAAAGCTCTTGGGTGACCAAAGTGCATTGCCAATGAGCAGTAATATTTTGAAAGGAATCTTTTTTCTGAGTAGTGGTTTTCAACAGTGGGCTTAAAATATTCAGCAAACCATTTTGTAAGCAGAGGTGCTGTTATCCAGGCTTTGCTTTGTTGTTCCATTTCTGGAGAACAGGCAGAGTCAATTTAACATAATTCTTAAGGGCCCTAGGATTTTCAGTATGGTAAATGAGCATTGGCTTCAACTTAGAGTCACCAGCTACATTAGCCCCAGATGAGAGAGTCAGTCAGTCCTTTGAAGCTTTGAAACCAGGTATTGACTTCTCCTCTTGAGCTGTAAAAGTCCAAGATGGCATCTTCTTCCAAAAGTAGCCTGTTTAGTAGTCTAAACATTGGGAGTCTGTTGTTTAGTGTAGCCACCTTATTATCTTAGTTTGATCTTCTGGATTAACTTGCTGTAGCTTCTGTATCAGCACCCTCTGCTTCAACTTTTATGTTATGGAGACGGCTTCTTTTCTTAAACCTCATGAACCAACCTCTGCTCCTCCAAATTTCTCTTCTGCAGCTTCCTCACCTCTTTCATTTCTACATAGAATTGAAGAGAGTTAGGGCCTTGCTCTGGATTAGGATTTGGCTTAAGGGAATGTTGTGACTGGTTTGATCTTCTATCCAGACCACTCAAACTTTCTCCATGTCAGCAATAAGGCTGTTTCACTTCCTTATCATTCGTGTGCTCACTGGAGTAGCACTTTTAATTTCCTTCAAGAACTCTTTTTTTTGCATTCACAACTTGGCTAACTGGTGAAAGAGGCCTGGTTTTTGGCCTGTCTTGGCTTTTGACACGCCTTCCTCACTAAGCTTAATCATTTCTAGCTTTTGTTTAAAGTTAGAGACATGCGACTTTTCCTTTCACTTGGACACTTAGAGGCCATTGTAGGGTTGTTAATTGACCTGTCTCGGGGAGTAGAGAGGCCTGAGGAGAGGGAGCAAGATGGGGCAAACGGCCAGTTGGTGGAGCAGTCAGAGCACAAACAACATTTATTGATGAAGTTTGTCGTCTCGTATGGGCACAGCCGTGGCACCCCCAAACAATTACAATAGGAATGTCAAAGATCACTTATCACAGATGACCATAACAAATATAGTAATAATGAAAACACTTGAAATATTGCAAGAATTACCAAAATGTGACACAGACACAAAGTGAGCAAATGTTAGAAAAAATGGTGTCAGTAGACTTGCTTGATGCAGGGTTGCCACCTTCAATTGATAAAAAACACAGTATCTTCGAAGTACAATAAAGCGAATCATGATAAGACGAGGTATACCTGTATTCATGGTGCTCAGAAATTCCATTTATCCCCCAAATCCTATAAAACTTTTTGCCTTTACCCAGATCTCTGACCTCACACCTGATTAAGTGCTCGTTACCATGTTTGAGGCTCTACTCAAGAAAATCTTTGGAGGAGGAAAATCACTGTTCATACATGGATTCATTCATTCATTCATTTATTCAACAAGCATTTATTAAAGGTTTATTATATACAAAACACAAGGAATACAGATTTGCTCAAGACATGTAATCACTGACTCTAAAAAGATCCTGTTTAGGTTTAGTTGTACAAAAGTGTTTACATCCATATGTGAATGTTGTTAGAAAACAGAAGCTATATTGCCCAGAATACTGTCACTTTCTTCTTAGTTGTCATAAAGCATAGAGCCTAATTTATTGTGCAAGTGTGGTAATGTGCTCAGCTCTGATGCCTGAAAGATTTTGCTCCATTTGTTCCCTTTAGAACAGTTTTTAAAAAAATCTGTATTTCCTTAATTTGGCCCTGTGGGGTTTAGCCCATTTAGAACTCACCAGGGTACAAATCTCAAATAAAATGAATAAAATAAAAATATTGTTATTAACCATAGTTTAAATGGGTAATAAAATTTTCTAATGCGTTTAAGTAGAAATTCTGGATACTTGCTTATGTATCAACAGAATAAACTTTTGGTTAAGAACGCTTCAGGTAGGACTAGTGTTTTTCTTTAAAGATAGTTCAGTCATGTTTCTTCTTTCTTAGTCCTCCTCCCAATTCACGGTCTTCCTACCACATATCAACCTACCAGATTTGAAGCTTAGATTCTGAATAAAAATGTGAAAATATGGCACAAGGTGTTTTCCATTGTATTAGTGGCAAATTAACCTCTTCTTTCCCCTCAAGAAAGGAAGAGAAATTTTCCTTTAGAAGATTATTTGAATAATGCTAAATTTCTTTTTAGTCAACAACAAAAAATTCCTGCACGTAAAGTACTCCCAAAGAACTCCAGGTTAGTGCACAGGACAAAAGTCCTGTTAATTGATATACAGTCAGCCTTCTGTACCCACGGGTTCCCCATTCACACATTTAACCAACTGCAGATTGACTATTAGGGGAAAACAATTCCAGAAAGTTCCAAAGAACAAAACTTGGTTTGCCACACACTGTCAACTATTTCTGTAGCGTTTACATTGTATTTACAACTATATACGTGGCATTTACATTGTATTGGACATTATAAGTAATCTAGAGATGATTTAAAAGTATATGGAAGAATGTATATAGGTTACATGCAAATACTACAGCATTTTATATAAGGGGCTATAGCATCCATGGATTTTGGTGTGTTTTGGGGTCCTGGAACCAGTCCCCTACAGATACTAAGGGAGGACTGTATATCAGGGGTTCTATATTAGAGGTTCTCATTTCTGGCTGCATATTAGACTCTTCCCTACGTATTTATAATACTCAGCTGGAGAATGCTCTGGATTAACTTTTGAGGGGCCAGGGGTTGAGACTCTGAAGGAAATGATTGATTTTCTCTCCCCTTCCCTCAAAATGTAAATACCCACAAAATATTGCATTGGAGACTTTCTGAAGCCCATCTGTGGACCTTGGTTTAAAGACCCCAGGCTGTAGATCAGCCCTGGGTGATACCAATGAAGCTGCTCCCAGGACCACACCTTGAGGACCAGTGCTATGAGGATGGCAGTCATCTGGCTTACCAAGCCCTCCAGGTGATTCTAATGCATGCCAAAGCTTGAGAACTACTGCCCAATAGAAATGCCTTTAGGAAACTACAGTTTAATAGTATGCTTTTGTCTTAATTGAGGGTTGAGATGTTTATTTTAAAAACAGCCATGTGAAGAATGACTTGTATCTCTTGTAAATCCACTCTTTTGGTATTGAATGCTTTTTGTAGTGGAGGTATATTATTATATATTTCTCTTATAGTCAAGTTCTAGAAAAAACTTTATCTCCCCTGATGAACTGGTAAGTTTATTATGCTATTTGCTTATCTTACATTATTGCTTGCATTTGTCAGCTTTGCTGTCAGAAGGTGGAGATAGAGCTCAATTTCATACCCCATTTTAGCAGTTATTCTTAGCCTCTGTTTCTTTTCTAGTATAATTATCGGCCCCTTATCCCCATTTCATGTGTGTTCTTTTAATGAAATGGCTTTTCTGTGGCCATGTTAAAGGATAATTTTCAAAATGGCAGTCATGACTCTCATACAAATATAGCATGAACATGTGTCAAAGACCTTATGTAACTTGTGAAGGATTTTACAACTAGCTCAGAGGAGCCAAAGAAAAAACACATATAGGCAATTGCTGAATGTGAAAATGAATTTACTAATAGGTGCAGAACCGGTCAGTATCTATAAGGCAGTAACATTTAATGATTAGAATCATCTCTTGGGAGACAGGATGAGGCATCAGTTGCATCTCCACAGGACAACCTTCATTTGCAATTTTAATGGCTGAGAATCATTTGATTACTATCAGTTTTCTATAACTTTAGAGTTGTAAAATAATCCAGTCAAAGACATTGGAAGGCATAGACCCCTATAGAATCAGATAACCCTGTGGGGCTCTAGGACAATGCCAGCATTCTGCTGAAAGAACACCTAGCAATCTTTTTGCTGATTGCAATCTTTCACAGTTTTTCCTGACAGCAAGGTAAGGAGCAAAGAAATGAGTCCTCATATAGGAGACTGAAACAGAGAAAGAAGATCTTCAGTAGATGAGGAAGGAGATACCCTGTTATCGTCTTCTCATTCTCTATGCTGAGTCTGGCCTTGAAGGAGTCTTCATGGCAGGAGTGCATTCCAGGGGATGGGAGGGAAAGATGGCTTGTTGTGGAGAAGCACGATGGGACCTGGGAAAGATTCCTTGCTGTGTTTGACAAGCTAAAGCAATGAGTGGATCTCATCTCGTAAAGCAGATTTTTTATTATCCTGTCATCTGCTTGTTTATTTTTTTGGTCTTTTTGTTAGCAAAGTCTTTTTTTTTTTTTTTAAATGTCTTTTAGGCTGGCCTCAGATAGGTAGTATGGGAAATTAAGAAAAAGCCCTGGGGGCTTCTCTGGTGGCGCAGTGGTTGAGAATCTGCCTGCCAATGCAGGGGACACGGGTTCGAGCCCTGGTCTGGGGAGATTCCACATGCCGCAGAGCAACTAGGCCCGTGAGCCACAATTACTGAGCCTGCGCATCTGGAGCCTGTGCTCCGCAACAAGAGAGGCTGCGACAGTGAGAGGCCCACGCACCGCGATGAAGAGTGGCCCCCCTCACCTAAACTAGAGAAAGCCTTCGCACAGAAACGAAGACCCAACACAGCAAAAAATAAATAAATAAATAAAATTAAAAAGAAAAAGCCCCATGTTTACCCTAAGTTATAGAATGTCTTTAAGGCCATTGGGGTGGTGACGGTAATTAATGAGTGCCCCCTAACCCCAGACCCACAGCGACCACATGGTCACCTTTCTTTACCAGGAAGTCTCTACAGTGCCTTCCTTAGAGAATCTGGAGCTGCATTGTTAGTTTACTAAAGTACTTCTTACCTTATTCTTATTTTTTTAATTGTTAGCTTTTTAAAACTTACAGCACTAGATGGGGTTTAATTAATTAATTAATGGAGAAATAGTGTTTGCATTAATTTGAGTCAATCTATTCATAATTCTGTATCATTGCAGTTTTAGGTCTTTCTCATATTACCAATTAATGTAGTATAGAATTATGAACATTTGCTGATTCAGTGGCCTTGACATCTGTTAGTTATAAGTTCTGAGTAATTAAGAAGCTGGATTGAAGGGTGCTAAATAGGGATTCAGGAAGGTAATTTACGGATACCTTATATTAGAAGCTTAAGTCTCATTTCTCTGATTCTCTTCTCCATAATAGTTGACACTTAACATACAGAAAGGCCCAGCACTTGGAAAAAAATATACATAGATGAGACGGATACATTTGTATGATGATCTTTGTATTCCGTGGTATAAAAATTTACAATTGCAGGATTAGGCAGATGATGAGTGTCAGTTGGCCTTTTGTGAGGCACTATTTTCAGTGGACAGGCTCAACAGATTTAGGTTCTGGTTCCAACTCTGCTGCTCTAGTGTGGTTATGTGAAAAAGTTAATCTCTGCAATCTTAATCTATAAAATACATTCTTTGAGCTAATCTTCATTGAGTCATTGTTATGACATGGGCCATGTCCTCAAGGAGCTGAAGACACACGTGTCAATAAATAAGCAGAGCTGATTATTATAGGTACAGTGAATGACTTCACAGCAGAGGTAATGCTTAAACGGATTCTTCCCCAAGGAGGTGTCGTGTCCAGGCAAAACAAGGTGCGGGACAGAGGGAAAGGGAAGGAGGAAGAGGTTATTCAGGGGAGGGGTCAGTGAGAGGGTAAGAGCGTAGGGGGCATGAACAGGATGCCAGGATTTCAGTGTGTGAGCCTGCTGCAGTGAGAATAAAAGAAGTGGGTAGCAACCAAATCTTGAAGAGTCTGGTTTTTAATGCTTAAATTTAAAAAGTTTGACTGAAAGGTCTCTAATGCTTTCTCTAGCTTGGATTCTGATCTGAGATATTGTTAATGAATGATAAGGAGTTAATACGTTCAGATTAATCTGAGCAGTTCCCGTATTCTATAGTGACAGCCAGGTAATTAGATTGACCAGGACTGTGAGTTCCCTTATATAACTTTTAGCCTTTGCAACCATTAAAGAACGGGAAATACAGTGCAGATAACATTGGTCAAATCCCTCTCCTGCTACTTCATCCTTCATGTTACTATCTACATTTTTTCATTTCTTCTTCTTCTTTTATTGTGGAAAATTTCAAACGTATAAAAAGCAAACAATAGGATAATGCACTTCCATTATCCAGCTTCAACAATTATCAACATTCTTGTTTTGTTTATTCCTCTACTCATGTCCCACTCCTCATTCATTATTATTATTATTGCTATTGTTGTCATTATTATTCTTACTATTTCTAGGTATCATTTACATACAGTGAAATGTACAAATCTTAGATACAGGTTTTTGACGGATACACTTTTGTAATCTACATCTCATCTCAATACAAAACATTTGCATCTTCCTCCAAAATTCCCTTGTACCCCTTTCTAGACTTTCCCTAGCCCCATCCTTCCCTCCAGCTGAAAAGACAAAACAAACCAAAGCCCTAATTTTTTTTTTTCATCTTAGATTAGTTTTGCCTGTTTTAGACCTTACATGACGGAATCTCCTGAATGTACTCTTTCGTTTCTGGCTTCTTTCACTCCACTTATTATCTGTGAGATTCATCCACGTTGTCGTGCCCATCAGTAGTTCCCTCCATTGTGTTGCTTAGCAACATTCTGTTGCATGAATTTACTACAATTTGTTACCCATTCTTTTGTCTGTCTTTTGGTTGTTTCCAATTATGCGGTATTGTGAATGAAGTTGCTGTGTACATCCTTGCATACATTGCTTTGTGAAGATGTTTTCATTTCTGTTGGAAACCCCTCTAGGAATGGAATCACTCGGTATAAGTTTAACTTTATAAGGAATGGGCAGTTTTCCAAAGAGTGGTTATACCAGCAAGGTATGAGAGTTAGAGCTGCTCTGCATCCCTGCTTACATATGATATTGTCTATCTAAAATTAAAATTTTAGCCATTCTCATGAGTAAGTAGTGGTATCTCATGGTGGTTTTTATTTGCATTTCCTTGATGCCTAATGATGGTGAATACTTTTATGTGCTTATTGGTCATTCATATATCTTTTTTTATCTGTTAATAAAAAATTTTTAAATTTGTGTTGCCTTTTTATTATTGAGTTATAGTTGTTCTTTATATATTCTGGATACAAGTTCTTTGCCAGATATATGTTTTGTGAACATTTTCTCCCACTCTGTGGTTTGCTTATTCGGTTTCTTAGCAGTGTCTTTTGATGAGCAAAAGTTTTATTTTTGATTGAGTCTAAGTTATCTAATTTTTATGGTTATTGCTTCCTGTTTAAGAAATCTTTACTTACCTTCAGATTGAGACTATATTCTCCTGTGTTTTCTTCTAAAAGCTTAATACCATTAGCTGTTATATTTCAGTCTGTGGGCCATCCATCTCAAATGAACTTTTGTTTATGGTGTGAAGTTGGGGTTGAGTTCACTTTGTTCCATATGGACATCCAGTTCTAGCATCATTTGGTGAAAAGACTTTTCTTTCCCTGTTGGATTGTTGTGGTACATTTGTTGAAAAGCAGCTGTCCAAGTGTGGGGTCTATTCCTGAGTATGTTCTGTTCCTTTGACCTACTTGTATATTCTTATTCCAGTATTGCATTGTCTTGGTTACTGTAGTTTTATGATAAGTCTTGAGTCAGACAGTGTAAGTAGTATAACTTTGTTGTTCTTTGTCAAGATTTTTGTGGTTATTTTAGGTCCTCTGCCTTTCTACTTAAACTTTAAAAGTCACTTTCTCCATTTCTATTAAAAAGCCTCCTGGGATTATGAATTATTTATAAATTATTTGGGGGGAGAATTAACTTCTTAAATACTGAACCCATAAACATGGTATATTTTCCATTTATTTGGGCCTTCTTTAATTTCTCTCAGCTGTGTTTTAGTGTGGACATTTTGCATATCTTTTGTTAAATGTGTTACTAAGTATTTTGTTATTTGATGCTATTGTAAATGAATTTTTTGATTGTAATTTAAAATTTTTTTCTTGCTAGTATACAGAAATATGATTGATTTTATGTCGTAATCTTATACCCTGAGACATTGCTACATTCACCAAATTTTTTTTTTTGCGGTACGCGGGCCTCTCACCGTTGTGGCCTCTCCCGTTGCAGAGCACAGGCTCCGGACACGCAGGCTCAGCGGCCATGGCTCAGGGACCCAGCCGCTCCACGGCATGTGGGATCCTCCCGGACCGGGGCACGAACCCGTGTCCCCTGCATCAGCAGGCAGACTCTCAACCACTGTGCCACCAGGGAAGCCCTCACCAAATTTTTAACACA
Source organism: Physeter macrocephalus (assembly GCF_002837175.3). NCBI lineage: Eukaryota > Metazoa > Chordata > Mammalia > Artiodactyla > Physeteridae > Physeter > Physeter macrocephalus. Next base: position 27,142,538 of record NC_041223.1, on the reverse strand, counting down.
CAGTTCCTGAGCACCATGAACTATCTTCCCTTCATGTTTTTATGTGACTTTTTGGACTTGAATGTCTGTATGTCCCGTGTCTGCCCCTAAAGAAGGCCAGTGTGAATGCCACGGCATTTGTGAAATCTTCTGACACTGCCCCAGTTGGATTCAAAGAGTTCCTCCCCTGAGACTCTCTATTAGAGCACTTTCCACTTTTGGTTTTGAATGAGCCATTCTTTGAAGCCAAGAGCTATACTTTACCTCCTTTTTTATCCCCACAATAGCTAGTATGATGCCTTGGTTCACAGTTTAGGAATGTATCTTTTCAACATTTATCTCAGGACCTATAGGGAATTATGTAGCTCTGGCAGGAAATCCTTACAGGCAACTTCAATCAATTGGAACCAATCCCCGAAGTGCATCTTAAAAAGGGAAAATAGACCTTTTTTCAAAAACGTGTCCCTGTGTACTTCCTATTTAAAGAGATGTTCCCTGGTGGATGATCTACTTACACTCTAAAAGACTTAGGCTTTTCTGCCAGTTTTGAACATTTGTAGATTATGTTTCCTTTTTGTTTTCAGGTGGCTGACTGTGCTTGGGATGAAACAATAAAGATATATGATCCTCTTTGTCTTACCATGCCTGCTTGAGATAAACTACTGCACTCAGAAACAACGGATATAACTGAAGAACTGCTTAGCAGGGAATAAATGATTGATAACATAGAGTTTATGTTTTTATATACTATTCAGATTTCAAAATTTAAAAATTTATTCTGCAATCAGTTTTGAGGAAGCTGATAAAGACTTTGGCTCACTATTTAAGCCTGGTACATAAGCCATATTTCTTAAAATCCTAAGGAATATAGAAGTTATGATATATCTTGTAGTATCTATTAAAATATAACCTTTCTAGTATAAAATGGATTAAAATATGAGAGGTCTATAGATTATATTGATAGTGATATATTTCATTTTTAATTTGTCATTTTTGATGAAAATATAATCACTACTGTTGATAAAAATCACAATAAACTGCATCCCTTGATCATTTATGATTTTATGACACCCCCAACAAGGTTACTTTTTCTAATATAGTGTATATATATATATATAAAACAGTATATAATATAGATATATCTATGGTTCAGTAACAGGGCTCTAATAATCACTGATTTATTCAGCAGTTATTTATTGAGCATCTACTGTGTGCTTGATACACGGAATGAATGAGATTCTTTCAAGGACTGGTGTCTGTCATGCTTTAAGAACATGGATGCAGAGAGTTAAGAGCTTACATGTATTTTACATTTATTCAAATATTTTTAGATATTATACCCATGACCCTATGTCTCTCTTCCTATTTCTCTACAATCAAATTTTTAAAAAACTGGTCACTGGGCAAAAAGTCTTAGGTCCCACCAAGATTTCAAGCAATTACCCTTGAAACTAAGTAATGAAAGCCCTAAGTAATGCTGTAAACCCTCCTTACTACCTCCCTAAGTCTTGAAAAACCTTTAGGTGTGATGACCTATAAAAAATTAAGTTAAAAGGGAAAAATTAGTGGAATAGACAACTTTGCATACCACTTATGTTTTTATATAATATTAAAATAAAATGTGTTATAAATGGCAAAAACTGTCATTAAATTTTTAACAAGTTTTTGAGACTTTTTTAAAGTGCAAAATATACTTGTAGTAATCAGAACAAAAATAAATGTAAATATATGTATATTGTCTAATTTACATATTTCCCTGTTTACTTGTTACAGAAAAAAAAATTAAGACAGCTCACAAAACACAAAACAAGACCACAAGAACAAAAGGAGACATAAAGTGGAGCCAGGAGTGGGCTTGAAAATATATGTCTTAAAGTCCTAGAAAGTTGCTACTGGCAGCATAAATGGGAAGTCTGGTCAAGTACACAATGCTGCCCAAGGCCTGAGGGCAAGGACGTCGTCCTAGTCCCTGGCTTGGCCCTAGCACCATGCCTGGCACATAGAAAGTGCTCAATGAATATTTGTCAAATGAATGAATGGTCTCACAGAAATTATAACTCTTTTCAGTTCTTAGACCAATCGATGCTAATTGTTTTTGAGAGGCCCCCATAGAGAGGACACTGCTTCACATGAATGTCTTGTAAGGAACAAGGTGCTCAAACACATCCTTCGATGTGTCACGATGATTAGGTTGGTTCATAGAGCTGCTTTGTGTTGCATGCAGTTCAATAAAAGTGGGTTCACAGTCAATGTTCTCTGTATCGGCAGAATTTATAATAGACCTTTTAAAATACCTAACCCAGATCATATTTACAGTGGAATGAAATTACTTATTTTTCTTTTAGAATCAAGAGATTTTATTAAAATAATCTACCATGTATCATTTGAAACAAATACTTGTGATTTAAAAACTAATATCTCTCTTTATTTATTTCCCCTCTATTTCAGGGATGTTAGAGATGTTTAGAACCCTAACTTCATAATACTTAACTCAGGTGCTTGGAGTCTGTCAATCTGAAGGAGGGTGGGTGAACATTTCTTCAGTGAGTTCCCTGAGCTAGGATTGGCAAACGAGAGGAAAAGGAGCTGGATTGTGTCCTGAAAGGGAATGCACACGATTTTTGAACTCTTGGTAATTCACAAACCGAGCAGCCTCTGGACTTTAGAGGACAACCAGTCATTCTTCTAGTTGGGAAAATTAGAATTTGTCTCCTGGCAACTGAGTTCTTGGGTTTCATCCTGCCTGCCTCCCCAAGTTCCTCCTGCACCTGCACTGAGGAGTGGTTGCAGGAAAGGGGAACTCAGGTCACTGAGCGTCTTCTGTGATCTGGGCATTACGTGAGATGCTTTCTGTATCTAATCCCCTTTAATCTTTATAACGTCCCTGCAAGGAAGCCCTCCCATTTTCCAGACAAGGAAACGAAGGCTCTCGGGAGTCATAGTAGCCAGGAAATATGGAGCTGGAATTTGAAATCTGTTATGACTGGATCTGGTCCTGCCATGTGGCCACCTTTTCCTAGGAATAACAGAAATTGGCCCACTGAGAAAGAGTAAAGCTGTGGGACACTCTGGTGACCAGATCCTGAGAAAACTGGCAAAATTGTGTTTCCAAGTCTAAAGCGCTAAGAAGCTGACCCTGGGTCTGGATTGACCCTAAGGTATATCACCCCCAGGGAGACCCAGGCTGAGAGCCAGCTGTCCCTTCTGCCTTTGGCAGTGAGTGTTCTCTGTATATCTTAGCTATAATTGGGCTCTTCCAGCAATGAACTCATTAATTTCTTACTTAACTGGCCTCTTCTTGAAAGAGATAATCCACTTACATGTTTTTGACTTCCATACTGACTACTCCCAAATCTCCTGCCTTCCCCACTTGGGTCTCCCTCAGCCTTTGCACTCATTTTCTTTCAACCAAATTCATCTTGCTCACCAAATGGGCTCCTCCTGCACATGCTTTTTTCATTTGTTGTCAATACTGTTCACCCAGGCGCTCAAGCTAAAGACCTAAATGCCATCCTTGTTCCTTTCCTTATTCCCACCTCTCCAGTCCAAGGCACATCAAATAGGTCACTAAGTCCTATCCCTTTCACACCCTAAATACTTCTCCATTCTGTCTCTTCCCCTCAATCCAAACACCACTGCCCTAGTTCAAGCCGTCATTAGCTTTTCTCTGGATGATCACAACAGCTTCCTAGCTTCCTAAATGATGTGTCTGTTTTCAGTTCTGTACCCTTGGAGCCGTCCTCCTCAACACAGCTGCCAGAGGCTGATCTGAAATGCAATCTGACTACACCAATTTCAGTGTAAAACTTTTCTCTGCTTATAGGATTGTCTACGGGAAAAAGTTCATGCTCACTAACCAGGCAGCCAAAGTCCTCTGGAGCTAGCCCTTGCCGCTCTCTGCAGCATTGCTTCTCTCCGCATTGTCGTGAACGTTGTGCTCCAGCAACACCAGTGTGCTCACAAACTCCCTGTGTAAATAATGCAGGTTTTCATTTCTATCTTAGCTTAAGGTAGTCCAGGTGCCTGGATTACCCTGCTCTTGGCTTGGCAAATTCTTACCCATCATTTATTTGAAAGTCATGTGAAATGACTAGAGAAAAAGTTTGACAACACACAAAAATTAAAATAGCAGAACACACTTAGCGAAGCTAAAAGAAGACATATTGGAAGGATATATTTGCAACATATGTAACAAATGATTTAATATCCAGAATTTATAAAGAGCTCTTAAAAATCACTAAGAAGACAACCAAACATAGAAGCAACAAAGGATATCAATAGGAAAACAAATGTTTAATATACTTCAAAAGGATACTTAGCTGAACTTTGTCTCATTGATGACAAAGAATTTTTTTGCTCATTAGTTTGGCAGACATTTAAAATATTGATAATATCCAATATTGGTTAAAGCGAAAGTACTGTTATACACCTTTTTAGAAGGCAGTTTGGCAATAAAGGTTTTAAATTAGCCATTGACCCAGCAGTTTCAGGTCTAGGATTCCCTGCCTGTACCCACCAAATCCTTACAGAAGTATCTAAGAACAAATTTCCAAGGGTAATCATTACATCAGTGTTTGGTAAAACCTAGACGCCTGTCTGGAGAAGAAGGATTATATGATAGAAGAGTCATTTAAAAGAATAAGGTAGAACTGTGTGTGCTGACATGGATAAACAGATTGTTATTGATATGTGTATTATCTATTTCTGTGTAACAAATCACCCCAAAACTTAGCAGCTTAAAGCAACAAACATTTATTTATCTTACAGTTTCTAGAGGTTTGGAATCCAGGAGTAGTTTAGCTGCATTGTTTTGGCTTAGGTTTTCTCATGACATTGCAGTTAAGCCGTCACCTAGGTCTGCAGACATCTGAAGCTCAACTGGGGCTGAAGGGTCAGCTTCCAAAGTCACTTGCATGATTGTTAGCTGGCCTCAGATGCTCACTGTGTAGAACCCTCCACTGGCTGGCTGAGTGTCCCTACGACATGGCATCTGGCTCTCCTCCAGACTGAATGATATAAGAGAAAGAGAAAATTCCATATGGAAGCCTCGGTCTTCTGCACACTAATCTCAGGAGTAACGCCATCACCTCTGCTGCATTCTACTGGTCACTCAGACCGACTGTTGTACAACGTGGGCGGGGTTAACAGGAGTGTAAATATGAGGAAGCCAGCCATCTCTGGGGACTCTCTTGGAGGCTGGTTACCACAATATGCTTTTATAGACAAATGTGTATGGTATCCTAATTTTATTTTTTTTTAAAGGGAGAATTATATACGTATACATATATGCACAAGAAAAACTGAAAGGTTCACGCCAAACTCTCAACAGTAGCCAGCTCCGTGTAGTGGGGCTGGGGGTGGGGAATATTGAAGACAGCAGGTTCACTTATTACTTACAAAGTTTGTTTTCCTTTTATGTACTATAATGAGCATGTATTACTTTTACAATTAAAATAATGAAATAAGACCATATTTCCTTCTCCAGGAAGCCTTCTGGGATACCCTTCTCAAGCTGATGTTTTTGCCCTCCTCAGCGCTCTCCTGTTTCTGCCACAAGCCCCCACTGTTGCATGAGTGTCATCGTGTTGCCTCACCTCCCCCCTGTGAATCCCTAAGGACTAAGATGAGTGCTCATCTCTGAATCCTCTGTGGCTAACAGACTGCCTGGTACAAAATACTAGCTCTATATATGTTTGTTGAATGAATGAACTAAAGGATTTATTTAATGCCATCAAAATGTATTATGTAGCTCCAAAGGTAATGGAGGTTGAGTCATGACCCTTGATACCAGTAGGTCAAATAGCTTTTTGACCTTCAGATCTACATTCGTGTTCAATTAACCTTGCTAAACATAGTATTCTTATTTTCCCCATTTTTCCTTAGAAGATTAACCATTTTTCTTTTAGGAGATTATCTAGTAACTGGTGTGGGAGATGGTATTAAATTTTTTTTTTAATGAAAGCCCTAATGGAAAAAATTATATGCAGTAAGATGGAGAAAATGTACTGTTTCATGCCAATGTAGGTTTCAAACATTAAGCTAAATATTCTTGCCTAAATGAGAAGGGTAGGAGAGCTGAATCAGCCCCAAATCTTTTACCTAATGTTAGTATCACAAATGGTAGCAATTATAATTGCTGGCAGAAATGAATCATTCCAAGACTAGGTCTGTGCAGACAATTCTTTATATTCACTTAATATGGCTTAAAACAACCATCCTTTAATTGGAACGGTCCCCAGAAGTAGAAATGTGTTATTTGCTGATGCTGTCTTTAAAAAATTAATTTTCAAAGTTTTTATCTGAGTGTACTATGAATATATGCTTATACCACACATATAAACATAAATTTCAACTGTTGCTTCAAACCTCATTGTTTTCTAAAGGAAGAACATCAACACTTGAAAAACAGAGTCTCTGAAATAGCCTATAGTGTGTAACCATAGCTTGTAGCTACAAAACCCAAGAATTCGCCAGGGAACCGGAAGCACAGTTTTCAGTATAATGCTTTCCGGTTGCCACAGGGGGCCATTCTGCAAGCATTTTCTTGAGGGCCCACCTCTGGGGGCCCTACTAGGCCGTGGGGATACCAGCAGGAGGACTGGTCGAGACCAAGCTCTCTCCCACCAAAGTGAGCTCCCAGCACACACAAAGCTGACTCAGATGAAGGAGTGCAGTGATGCTACCCATCCCCGATGTAAATTGTTATTTTGCTGCTGCGGCAATAATAATCGCGGCTTCAGCATCTGGGCTGGAAGCGTTGCGTTTAGCACAGAAGTGGAAATATGGAGGAGAAAACAAAAGAATTAGTAGGGAAATGTACCGTGTGTATTAGGGCAATGTGGTGGTTAGAAGCTTGGGATCCCAGTGTGGGTGGGTGGGTAATAGAAGTGAAGGAAAAGAGAGGTAGGGCGCAGCGATCTCGCGCGCTCTTCCTCGCTCCGGAACCCTGGCCAAGCGGTAATTTTTCAGCAGCGCGAAAACTAAACTGTGCTGACTCTATGAGTGGTGACCTCTGCTGAGCGAACCCGCTGTTGCTACCGAGTTTACGGGTCCGGACATTACAGGGAACGAAATTCAGATCGTAGGGACACAGAAGTCTTGCACCTGCAGAAAATAAGAATTTCATTCTTTTTACTCTAAGCCAAGTAAGCAGGAAACAGTTCACAAGTCCTGTGGGAGACAGCCATGCCCTGGGCCGGGGAGGCAGGAGGTAGGGGTTGAACTCCCCAAAGCGGCCCGTGACGGTTCCGCAGGTGGCGGTCGGTTCCAGGGCATCCAGAGAAAGCTGCACCCAGTCTCGGCTCTACGTCCGGGTTCCCGCCCCTGGGACCACGCCCGCCCTCCCCTGCCTCCACCCACACCCCATTCCCCAGAGCGGCCAGTCTCTCCCCGCTCACCCCTGGGAACCGTTGCCCCGGCGATCCTCCGGAACTAGTAGAGCCTACTTGGACTTAGTTTCTGCTGTTTTGCTTATTTCACATCTTTGCCTCACTTGGAATAGGTGTCCCTGCCCCCGCCCCCAGGCTCGGCTGCCCCGCGAGGCCACCGCGCCCCCGGGAACCTCCCCCCGCCCCTAGCCGCGAGCGTAATTCCAGGTCCCTCCTCGGACGACGCACAGACAGAAGAGCGCATAGCCCGGGACTGGGAGGGACCAGCTTCCCGCTCTAAATAAAGCACGTCCCGGCGGCGGCCCGGGGCCCTGGGCTCCTTCGATGTTGGGGCGTTGGCGCCCGAGCATCCGGGAGCCCCGCAGCCCGCTGGCACCGACGTTTTCCCTTTCCCTGGCCGGCAGCTGAACAGGGTCCCGCGGCTGCGCCGGGAGGAAACGTGGGTGGAAAAGCCGCTGCAGCTCACGGGGAAGGGGGCTGAGGGAGCTGTCACTTGTTGCGGCTAATGAACGGTGCCCGACCGTGGAACGCAGCTGTTTATAAAATCTTTAGCTGTGCCCGCGATCCCCCAGCCCGCGCCCCTCAGCTCGGAGCCGGGAAGCAAGGACAAGCGGGAGCAGCTGGCCATGCGGGAGAAGAGAGGACCGCGCCCCGAGAGCCCTCCCGGGTGGGTGCTAGCTGCCCGAGGGCCGCAGGTCCGGTCCCGCTTGCGCCCGCTGCCGGGGCTTCCAACCGCAGAGCGTCCTCCCTGACGGGGAAACCGCGCGGGACACAACCCAACGCAGCTCGTCACCTACTTACAAATCGCTGTCGCTAGGATTCCCGCCACTCCTCTCAGACCAGCCCCCCACCCCTGCCACTTTTCGGAGTCCCCCGCCCCCGTCACTGCCTCCCCGGAGCTGCGGGGCAGTCGGACGCGGAGCCGCAGAGCCGCGAGGACGCCTGGCTGGAGCTGCCCTTTGCAGCCGAGCCGGCGCCCCCTGCCCTTCGCCGTGGTGTTGGGCGGGCTCCCCTGCCGCCCTCGCTCCGCTCCTCCCGGCCCTCTTCCCCGCTCTCCTTCCGCAGGTCTCGGAGCTCCACCACCGCCGGGTGCGGCGGGGCAGGCGCGATGCGGCAGCTGTGCCGGGGCCGCGTGCTGGGCATCTCGGTGGCCATCGCGCACGGGGTCTTCTCGGGCTCCCTCAACATCCTGCTCAAGTTCCTCATCAGCCGCTACCAGTTCACCTTCCTGACCCTGGTGCAGTGCCTGACCAGCTCCACCGCGGCGCTGAGCCTGGAGCTGCTGCGGCGCCTCGGGTTCATCGCTGTGCCCCCCTTTGGCCTGAGCCTGGCTCGCTCCTTCGCGGGGGTCACCGTGCTCTCCACGCTGCAGTCCAGCCTCACGCTCTGGTCCCTGCGCGGCCTCAGCCTGCCTATGTACGTGGTCTTCAAGCGCTGCCTGCCCCTGGTCACCATGCTCATCGGCGTCCTGGTGCTCAAGAACGGCGCGCCCTCGCCGGGGGTGCTCGCGGCCGTGCTCATCACCACTTGCGGCGCGGCGCTGGCAGGTGAGCGGGACCCGCGCGGACCCCCGGTACAGCCCACCCCACCAGTCAGAGAGCGCGGAGATCACTTAGGGCAAAGCCCTCACTTCCAGCTGGGGAGACTGAGGCAGAGAGAGGCGGAAAGCTTTGAACGTGGTCGCTCGGCTCGAAAACGGTACTTCTGAGACCCAGCAGAGCCTTCCCCAGGGTTCCGGCCTCCCCCTTTCAGAGCCCCCTCCCCCCCCCCGTCCTGGCTTCCGACCCCCGCCCGTCTCACTCCGTATCGCCCTTCCGTTCTCGCCCTCCCCCTTCCGTCTTCCCCCTTTATTCGTTCCTTCCTCCGGGAGGGGTGGGAGAGCCGCCTGAGCCTGGGAGCTAGAGTCCCCAGACCAAGACGGAAGGAGGGGGCCGTGAACTTCCCTGGGTCACTCGGGGCCGGAGTAGGGAGGGACGACGGGAGCCAAGCTGGAGCCCCGGGGCTATAGCTTGGGATCTCCGGCGCCGCGCGGGGGGCTGCGGGCGCGAGGCAGAGGCAACTGGATTGAGACCCGTGCGGGCAGGGCTTGGAGGACTGAGCGAGATGGGAGCTGGCGAAGCGGGATGCCTTCATTGGAGGGTCGAGGGGAGGGCGTTCTTCGCCCGGTTCCCAGCCCGCCCGCGGTTAGAAGCCACTAGCCGGGGCCCGCTTGCTCCTCTGGTGCCCCACGGAGGCGACAGGCGCACCACGTGCCTGGGTGACATCCGTGCCAGCTCGAGAAGCCACAGCGCCTACCCCGAGGGCATCTGCGCTGTCCTGGGCCTCTGTCTTGGATAGAGGTAGACGGGAGACCCCCGGGGATAAGGCAGGGAAGGCGCGCCTCTCCTGCCTCGAACTGGGCATTGACTGAATGAACTTGGCTCTTCCTTTTGATAGCGTGGGTAGAGCTGGGGCGCGAACCCTGTCCACTTTCCAACCGACGCCGTTGCCCCAGTGGGCACCCACCCTTGCCAACCCGGTGTCTTCTCTTTTTCCTTCCTGCCCTGGCTCCTCCGTCCTCCTGATGCGCTCCAGGAGCCGGCGACCTGACGGGCGACCCCATCGGGTACGTAACGGGCGTGCTGGCGGTGCTGGTGCACGCCGCCTACCTGGTGCTCATCCAGAAGGCGAGCGCCGACACGGAGCACGGGCCGCTCACCGCGCAATACGTCATCGCTGTCTCCGCCACGCCGCTGCTGGTCATCTTCTCCTTCGCCAGCAGCGACTCCATCCACGCCTGGACCTTCCCCGGCTGGAAGGACCCGGCCATGGTGTGCATCTTCGTGGCCTGCATCCTGATCGGCTGTGCCATGAACTTCACTACGCTGCACTGCACCTACATCAACTCAGCGGTGACCACCAGCTTCGTGGGGGTGGTCAAGAGCATCGCCACCATCACGGTGGGTATGGTGGCCTTCAGCGATGTGGAGCCCACCTCTCTATTCATTGCCGGAGTCGTGGTGAACACCCTGGGCTCCATCATTTACTGCGTGGCCAAATTTTTGGAAACCAGAAAGCAAAGCAACTACGAGGACTTGGAGACGCAGCCTGGGGGAGAGGAGGCGCAGCGAAGTGGAGACCAGCTGCCGTTCGGCTTGGAGGAGCTGCCCGCGGAGGGTGGAAATGGCGGGTCAGGAGGTGGGAAGGCAGCAGGTGGCTCCACTCAGCAGGGTGGGCAAGAGGCGGCGAGGGGCAGCCCCAGAGGAGTCCCGCTGGTGGCTGGGAGCTCGCAGATCTCAGGCAGCCCTGAAGAAGTGAGCAAGAGGTCATTAAAGGATACTTACCTCGAAGTGTGGAGGTTAGTTAGGGGAACCAAGTATATGAAGAAGGATTATTTGATAGAAAATGAAGAGTTACCCAGCCCCTGAAAAGGAAATGCATGTATGTATATATGTATATACACTTATTTTCTATGTTAGAGATGACATATTTTAATGAGGAGCCGCCCAATATTTTGCTTTGTGTAGTGGGGAAGGGAAGCAAAGAAAGAAGCTGAAACGCCTGACAGCAACAAAATTAGCAACGGCGTGTGAATTATTTAGCGCGAGTTTAGCCGAGGCGTCACAGAGACAAAAGAATGTGACGGTGACTAACAAATTAAGGCAGGGTTTCCGGCTGCAGACTCCTGGCACATTTTTTGTCATTATGACCATAACCACATATCTGCATGTACCAAGAGTCCTTCAACCACCCCCTACAAAGATGGAGTGTAGAAATGATGGCAGCGCTCGGTAAACTCAAAGATTACATGCAGGGGCACCTTTTTGATGATAGTTAGAACTATAGTTTTTATGGCCAGCTGGGAAGAGTATATTATTGAAATGACATTTTTAAATACACTGAACTGATGTTTACTGTTTATAGTCATCTGAAATATGTTTCCTCTAATATTTCCTCACTTTTAAAAAATATATAAGTGCTCTACTAATCTATTATTCTATTATATATTGGTAGAAAATGTTAAAGCTATTTTGAAACTATGAATCCTTAGCTTTAATCATGAAGTTTAAAGTTGGCTTTTAGTAATTATAAAAACAATTTGAGAGGTTGTTTTGGTTCATTGCTTTATAATATTTATTATTGAATGCCATAACCTTTTTAAAAAACAGTTTTACCGTGTCCAGTATTCTCTCAAGTAAATGCAACGGCTGACGTATAATTCAGTATTAACTGAAACCCAAACAGAAATGAGACCGTTCTGTTAAGCTAGGCCTTTCAAGTTGCACTGCACATCCAAACCGTGTTACAAAAAGAGCAACTGCTATATTCACTTTATGATATTTTTCTATCTTAAATTTGTCAAAATAAAGTATGAGTCTCTCTGCTAAAAGGGATAATGTTAGAAATTTGTTTTAGACACATCTGTGTTCTCTTGCTGTTGTGTGGCTTGTGTTTGCCTTCCATGGTGGTGTTTCGTATCTGGGATGCAGGGCCCATCCCATCAGGAACTTCCTAAATTAGCATGACAGTTTGGTTTCAAACAACAACAGCATCAAAAGCACTCTCATTTTCCAGTCAAGGAAAAGTGAAGTAAAATAAAGTCCTGCCTCATGCTGTAGTCTGAAAGCCATCCACAGCCGACTTCAGTTAACATAGAGTTTGAGACCTAATAGTAGCGGGCAGCCAGGGGGAAGCCCTCTCCTGGAGAGGTACTTGGAGGGTGAAGACACTCACTATTTGCCAGCATATTTCTGAGACTCTCACATGGTGGCATCCTTTATTTTTCTTTATTTTTCCAAAAATCAAAACAGAGCAAAAAGCAGAGGCGTCAGTTTGTCTCCACAAGCTGGTTAAGTGACATTGTAACGGTTTGTGATTGGGTCTGGTTTACTTGTTTTCACGGCAGTTGATTGTTTCCATAGGTACCTCTACAAGCCATTTAAGATGTAGGAGCTCTCATTTGGCTACAGTTAGAAATGGTTGGCTAGAGTTATACTGACTTCTTTCAAAATAAGCATTAATTGTAATGCCGGCATGCCAGAAGGCAACATCCTGCTGCAACTCTGTGAAGCTGAGAATTAGTGAAAAGCAGCGAAGTTGAATGAAGTATATATATTTTTGTCAAGCCCACTATCAGGCAAACGGATAAAATGATTGTTTTTCACTGAAAAAAGAATTCCTTTTGGTTAAAACTGTTGGCTTGCATTTATTACAAAAAGATTAACTCTTTTCTGTCAATAAACTTGTGGAGACACTGTATCAGTTAGAATTCTCCAGAGAAACAGAACCAAGAAGTTGTGTGTGTGTGTGTGTGTGTGTGTGTGTGCGTGCGTGTGCGTGTGTGTATACTGAACCTGGAAGATCTATCTATCTACTTTAAGGAATTGGCAACTGTGGGATTTGGCAAATCTAAAATCTGTAGGACAGGCCAGCAAGTGGCTTTTATGTTGGGGCTTTTATGTTGCAATCTTGAGGCAAAATTGCTTCTTCTGCAAACCTCAGTCTTTGCTCTTAAGGCATTCAACTGAATGGATGAGGCCCACCCACATTATGGAGGGTAATCTCCTTTACTCAGAGTCACAGGGCAGGGCAGAATAGGAGTCAGTGCTGGAGCTCAGCCACAGGATGGCATGAGCAGGTGGCAGGCATGGCCTGGTTTGCAAATCCTTCCTCCATGGTCAGTAGCACTTGAGTCCATCTACAGACTCAGGTCCACCCTGACCTTTGGGCTCTGGCAAGGCATTGAGTCAGGCGCGAAGGAGGCTTCTGACATTCTCCAGAGTATCACCATGGGAGGGACTCAGCTGGAAGTCACAAGTGTCACGTGAGTGACCCAGTCTTTGTGCCCATTTCTGACAACTTGGATTCTCCCTTTTTCTGAGAATATGCCCCCACCTTGTACCCATTTTGGTGTCTTGTCCCAATTGACAATCTTTTCCTCTATCAGTTCTTCAGGATGGAGGCCCTGCCTCACACTCTCTTGCCACTTCTCAGCTGGAATCTGTCTGTGGAACACAGCATGATGTCAGGCCTTCTCAATGCTGGCCCTGCTGCTGGCCCCCTACCCAGATGCTGTCTAGCCCTCTATTGTTAATTGAGTCATAGATCAATCAGAAGCTCTGGGGTAAAAGATTTCCCAGAACTGTGCAGGTGAGAGGGTGTGTACATGCTACTGTGGGCTGCTGAGCAGAGCTGAAGCAGTGACCTAAACTTCTGTGAGACTAGCCATCCTGAAAAGTGGTGTCAGAGGGCCTACTAGTCTGTATGATTAATAGCAATAGTTCACCAAGACAAAGCTGGGTGAAACTCACAAGTCCTTACCTGACTGAAAATTTTTTTTTTTTTTTTTTTTGTGGTACGCGGGCCTCTCACTGCTGTGGCCTCTCCCGCTGCGGAGCACAGGCTCCGGACGCGCAGGCTCAGTCGCCATGGCTCACGGGCCCAGCCGCTCCGCGGCATGTGGGATCTTCCCGGACCGGGGCACGAACCCGCGTCCCCTGCATCGGCAGGCGGACTCCCAACCACTGCGCCACCACGGAAGCCCAAGATTTTTTTTTTTTGCCTTTTAGTTTGAGAAGTTTCTATTGACCTATCTTCAAGCTCACTCTTTTTTGGCCATGTCCAGTCTGTTGATGAGCCCATCAAAGTCATTCTTCGTTTCTGTCACAGTGTTTTGGTTTTTTAAAAAAACTTCTAGCATTTCCTTTGCATTCCTTCTTAGAGTTTCCACCTCCCTGCTTACATTACCCATCTGCTCTAGCATGTTGTCAACTTATTCCCTTAGATCCATTAGCATATTAATTATAGTTATTTTAAATTCCCTGTCTGGTACTTCCAGAACCTGTGTCAAATCTGAGTCTGGTTCTGATGCTTGCTTTGTCTATTCAGACATGTTTCATCCTTGCTACTTAACATGCCTTATAACTTTGTTGTTGTTATTGAAAGCCAGGTGATGTATGGGATAACAGAAACTGAGGTAAATATGCTTCTAGTGTGAGATTTCATGGTAATATGGACTTTGTTTAATGTTTGCTGCAACTGTAGGTGCCAGAGTCTTTAAGTTCCTTTAGTGTTCTTGTTTTTATCTCCCTGTTGTCTTTGGGCTTCTCTAAGAACTCCTCCTTAAATAGAGTTTGACACACCGCTGTACAGCTGTAATCCACTCTTATTAGATTGGAGCCTTGTCAGTGTGCTGGTAAAGTGTAGGGGAGGGGATGTGTTCTACAATCTTATTATTACATCTCAGTCTGTTAGTGGCCTGTGTCCCTGGGTTGTGACCTTCACAGGTATTTCTTAGCCTTTTCTTTTTTTCTCCCCTTAGATGAGACAGGAAGACCAGAAGGGCCTCCAGTGGGAAAAATGCCCTTTCCCCAGGGTGGGAAGGTCTGGTAAGTCCCTGCCCCTGGAGAGTAGGCCTCTGTTGTGAAGAACCCTCTGGGTATATTTCAGAATGATTACTCTTTCCCGTCGTCTGCCAGATTGCCAAGGTTTCCGGGAAGTCAAACCCGTGAAAATGTAGGGGCTCCCCTAAGACTCCTCCGGGAGTTTCTCACGTGATAGTCCACATTCAGCCTCCAAAAATTTATAAAATTTACCATTTAAGTGTTTCTACCAGTTTATAGCTCCAATGGCTTCTGCTTCAGGTAAGGAGGTCTCTGCTGTAACTTTCTGGCTTCATCTGTCTATCCACATTTGGGGGTGGCAGTTTGCCCTGTGACCTCAGTTCTCTGATGAGTCCTTGAAAAGTCATTGATTTTCAGTTTGTTCATCTTTTTCTGCTTGTAAGGAAGGTAGTAACAACTTCCAAGCTCTTTATATGATGGAGTTGAACCAGAAGTCCTGGCTGAAGATTTTTGAAAAGTTTGCTCAATTTCTATAACGACAGCCATTGTGAAGGGAAAGTAGACATTCCTAAGGAAGATTCCAAAAGAAAATAGAAGCACCCAAGGCTACTGACCCTTCTTGTAACTCCTGCTCTCTGCGCCTCATGTCGAGTGTTGGCCACTCCTGCACTCAAGCTGTGGTGATATATGTATGTGAGTGTGGGCAACTTTTGAGTCCAAGTGTTAGCAAGAGTCAATGCACATTGAGATTGGTTGCCATGGTAGCTGTCATTAGCATAAAACAAAGTCTTTTTTATTGTTGCTATTTGCTTAAGTCATTTTAAGTTGAGATTTCTACCACTTTCAACCCAAAGAGTCCCAAGTGGCACAAATATAAATGAATGGTTCTTAGCCAACAGGGCGGGGTGAACAACAAAAGAGGTTTTTGTTTGTTTGTTTTGTTACTGTTTTTCATTTTTCACCATGCAAGCTGTTACCTGCACCTGACTAGGGATTAGATATGTCACCCTGGTCTCTTACAAATTACCATCTACCATGTATCACCCATGGTCTTAAACAACCCATGGTTTTACCTGTCGTCTTTCTCTTCCATTTACAGTTCAGTTGAATCCCACATTCATGCCTCACAAATTCACTGGACATTGGAGCAATGTTGTGTATTGCACACTATTATAAATAATAATACCTGAGGTTTATTATTAGAGTGCTTGCTATTTGCTAGGTGCAGTTCTAAGTGTTTTACACCGACTAATTCATGTAATTCTCACAATATTCCTACAGGTTGTCATTAATATTATCCCAATAATACAAAGGGTAAACTGAGGCATGAAGAGGCCCGGTAACTTGCCCTGGTCTCATAGCTGGTAACTTGTAGGTGTGGGAGCCGATTTGAACCCAGGTGGTCTGGCTCCAGTGCCCATCTGTCTCACCATTATGCTCTTCTGCCTCTTGGCAAGAAGCACTCAACCTGACATCATAAAGCTGGAGAAGGTGGGAGTGGTGGTGGACAGTTCCAATGCTTGTTAATTTTGCAACTCAGTGAGGACCCAGACTCTATGCGCGATTCCTTTCTGCTGTCCTCAAAAAGGAAAAGGATCCAACCTATACGTTTGTATGTACGAACAGTTTTCTGTTTGTGAGCACTAAGGGACCCAGAGAGCAGTTGAGGTACCATGAAAACAGAATAGACACAGGGGTCCAATGGCTATTATAACCAAGTCCCCAAGATCTCCAGGCTTTTTGGTCCATCTCTCATTTAATATTCAAATAAAACAACTTAATCCTTCACCTTAAATAACCCTGAAAAGTACAGAGCTTCAGACTAGTGTTTCTGAGCATTCCTCGAGCATGCTCAGTGTTGTTGATTACCTCCTGTTCCCATCTGCTTTGCCAATCACTTAAAAAAAAAGCTTTATTGAAATATAATTTACATCCATAAAATTTGCTCATTTTAAGTGCACAATAGTCATTAGTATGTTTATAGAATTGTACAACTGTTACCACCATCTAATTCTAGAACATTTTCATCATCCCCCAAAGAAATCCTGTACCATTAGAAGTCACTATCCATTTCTCCTGAATCTTCTCAGCCCCTAGAATCACAAATCTACTTTCAGCCTCTATGGATTTGCCTCTTCTGGTTGGATGCTTCCTGCTGTCCTGAAATTGCTCTTTCAAGCTGCTCTTCCTAACCTGCTCTTGTGCTCCTTTTTTGAGCCAGTTATTGCTAATAGAAAGTTGATGTTGGGATGCAGTTGAGGAGACCCACTAAATGCTTGAAGCTCCCTATCATAAGGGCATTTCAATGCAGGAAAGGAAAGCTTGAAAGTTAATGTCGAAAGTCCTTGCTCTTGGTGTCTCTGAGTATTTCTCTCTCTACTTGGGCCTTGCTTGCTGCTATGCACGGTCCCTTTCCCGTAGTCACACTTACCCTAGACTTAAGCCCCCAAGTTCCTTATTTTCTTAATATTTTTCTGAAGAAGTAACCGGAAGGGCTATAATACTGTTCTCTAAGACAAAAGAGCAATCATTCTCCAGTATAATTCTTCACCACGTCCTAGAATGTGGAAAAGCCCTAGTTATTAAAGCATCACCCCTTTTCTGTCCCACTACACAAAACGCACACACAGAGATATGTATATATGAGGATATATATATATATATATATACACACACACACACATATGGATAGAGAAAGTTACTCTGGAAGATTTTACAACTAATGCAAAGTTGATGGCCCATCTGCCATCTCCCAACCCCTCTCCTATTCTTCCTTGCACACGGAACTCTAAACTTGTTCAGGTACAAGCAGCAATGTGCTCAGGGAAGGTGGGCCGACCCCCTAGTTGGATAAGTCATCATTTTTCTAAAGCCATCATGGTGGACCCATAGCTCTTTGCCAATGATTGGTTTAGCGGTGGGCCTGTGACCCAGCTAGAGAATGAGGTGAATGAGTAAGTATGCTAGGGAAGGGGTTCTGGGCAATTTCGCTATGATAAGAAGACGCTCTTCAGAAGAAACTCCCTTTATCCCGCCTTTGCATGCAGTTGGTGTGGATGTGATGTCTGAAACTACAGTAGTCATTTTGCAGCCACGAGTGGACAGCCCTAAGGGTGTACAGCAATGTGCTGAAGGCGACCAAGAAAATGAGGGAAAGAGTCTGTCTCTTGACACCTTCATTGTGCTGCTGAATTAGGAACACTGGAACTGCCTACTTCAGGCTTCTTGTTATAGGAGAGGATAAATTCCTATTCTAAAGTCATTTTTAGTTGGGCATTCTTTTTCTTTCAGTCAAAAACTTCCCAACTGATATAATTTAAATTTGATAGTTAATTTTGCTTCTGAAAGAAAATACACTTGAAAAGCAAAACTTTTTTCCATTGCAACACCAATTTTAACCCATCTATCCATAATTTATCCCTTTATTCAACATTTATTAAGTAAATATTATATACCAATTTCTGAAATTTATTTCCTTTTTAAAAATATTTCTTTATAGTCAATGTAATTAGTGATTTTATATACATGAAGGATTCCTTCCAAAAGGGCTAATTTGAGGATAAAGACTAGTCAAACATTCTTTGAAAGGGCAATAAAAACTCTAAGGTTTATCTTCTAAAGTTTATCTGAAAGATACAACTGGACAATGTTTCCCCAAGAGTTTAAAAAACAAACTAGAAATGTGATTTTAAAAAGGGGCAAAAGGTGTCAAAAGAAAGTTTTTAGCAAAGGAGATCAAATGTCTCTTATACAGATGAAAGGATCCTTAACAACATTTAAATAGGAGAAAAGCAAATTAAACCACAATGAAAACACGCGTGTCAGCAAGGCTGTTGGAACAAAGGTTGTTCAGGAGAAAGTATGTTGGTACCACCTCTGAAGACAAGAAAATGGATAATAAATAATGCACCTTATTATGGGCTGAATGTTAATGTCTCCCTCCTCTACCCCCAATTCATATGTTGAAATCCTAACCCTCAAGGTGTTGGTATTAGGAGGTGGACCCTCTGGGAGGTGATTAAGTCATGAGAGTGGAGGCCTCCTACCTGGGATTGGTGTCCTTATAAGAAGAGACAAGTGAGCGTGCCTTCTCTCTCTGCCATGTAAGTGTACAAAGAGGAGCTGGCTATCTGCAAACCAGAAATCAGGCCCTCACAAGACACGGGATCTGCCATCACCTTGATTTTGGACGTTCCCAGCCTCCAGAATTGTGAGAAATAAATTTCGGTTGTTTAAGCCACTCAGTCTATGGAATTCTGTAGTCCAAACTGACTAAGACACAGCTATTATTTCATCCAGCAATTCATTCTAGGAATTTATCCTAAAAATATGATTGCACATGGGCACAACAATATATGTACAAGGACTAAACCATTTTTGCCATACCAAAAATGACAAGAATTCTAAACTTCTATTTAAAGAGTACTGGTTAAATAATTTATGATACAGACAAAGAATAGAAGACCTGCAGTCATTTACAAAGAAAGACTTGGGGATGATCTTCAAGATATGTCTAGGAAAAGCGTGCAGTATAGAAAAGTGTGGATTGTATGCTACCATGTGTCTACAGAAAGGGATGCTGTCCTTTTGTATGCATATGATATCTTTGGAAGACTACAGAAGAAGTTGGTAATAATTCACAGTTGTCACTGTGAAGGGGAATCAGGTGACAGTGATACAGGGGTCAGAGGAAGACACACTGTGTACCCCTTAGTACCTTTTGGATTTTGTGTCCTGTGAATTATCTACTTAAAATTATTAGCATAATAACTTTAAAAGGTGACTACATTCCATGATGGGACCAACAAAGCCTCTTTGTCTCCCAAATTCCCCTTTCCATGGGTTCTTGCTAAATACTGGTGTTTGTTGGCTGCTGTTGAACATGATACTGACAACCCACTAATAAATACACCAAGGCTTGGTGAATCCTTAATATTGCCCCCAAAGTATAGAGGATAAATAAATCAAATTCTAAAAAGTAATTCAAAATATGTGATTGTGCCTGATAAGATTGCTAAGGTCTGAATGTTTGTGTCTTCCCCAAGTTCATATGTTGAAAAAATAATGCCAAATGTGATGGTATTAGTAGGTGGGGTCTTTGGGAAGTGCTTAGGTCTTGAGAGGGGAGACTTCACAAACGGATTATTGTTCTTACAAAAGAGACAAATATTTTATTTTAAATAAATACCTTTGGTGGGCACTTAGTTTTCCCCAGGCATTCCTTCTCCCTTCTTCCTTCCGGTACTGGAGCGCCCTGCTTTAGCTGCAGACCTCAGACTACAATCCCAAGTCTCCCTGCAACTAGCTGCAGCCAATGGGATAGGAATGAATAGAATGAGGACAATGCCCATATCACTTGTTTAAAAGAAACTTGCTTGTTGACGAGAAAGTTTTGGAAATGGATAGTAGTGATGGTCGCACAACATTGTGAATGGAATCAGTGCCATTGAATTGTATACTTAAAAATGGTTAAAAGGGCAGATTTTACTATGTATAGTCTGGTCAGACTGCTATAACAAAATACCATTTTAAACCACAAACATTTATTTTCACAGTCATGGAAGCTGGAAGTCCACGATCAGGGTGCCAGCATGGTTGGCTTCTGTAAGGACCCACTTCCTGGCTTATGTAGACAGCCACCCTCTTGCCATGTCCTTACTTGGCTAAGCGAGAGCTCTGGGCTGTTCATCCCCTTACATGGGCACCAATCCCATTGTGGGGCTCTACCCACATGACCTCATCCAAATCCAATCATCTCCCCAAAGCCCCACCTCCAAATACCACCGCACTGGGGATTAGGGCCTCAACATATGAATTTGGGGAAGGTCGCATGCAGTCCATAGCAATATATTTTACCACTCTTAAAAAAATTAATAAGGTAATATACCCAAGTCCATTGACCTGTACACTTTAAATGGGTGAATTGTATGGTATGTATTTTTTTAAAAAGTGAAAGAAACCTGTTTGTCCTTTCCTCTCTCTCTTTCCTGTCCCATGGCTGGACTGTGGATGTGGCACTGACCCAGCTATGACAAAACACCTTTAGAAGAAAGCTGGGCACCTGGATAATCCTGTGAGGGAGGTTTTCTACCATTACAACCGTACCCCTACTTTCAGACTACTGTGAGAGAGAAATACACTTGTTTGTTGAGCTTCTGTACTCAGGATTCTTTTTAGTTCAGCAGTTTAGCCAGTGTTCTCACCGAAACACTGTCACAGTGAGAAAGACAATGATTTGGAAAAAAAGAGACAGGGATTGAGGGCATCCACCTACTCTCTTTCTGCTGCTTCTTCCCTCCGTCATCTTGACCAACACTCCATTTGTAACCAGCAACGTCCCAGGACTCCACAATTCCTCTACCCGCTACATAATTTTACTTTAATTTACAGAACTGCTGAACGCACAGTACCGTATGTAAGAGTAAGCTACTGCTATCCAATTTTTTTCCTTTGATTTCATTAACAGTGGATGGAGTTTCAAGAGTACAATATTCTACAGTAGAACTTAAATAAGAATTAGTTCATAGTTCACGCCAACAGAGTCAATGGAATATATCAACTATGTTCAAATAAGCAAATCAATTTTTTTTTCCCTAGCTATCTGAGTAATGTCTGTTTGCCATTTGTTCCTTTTATTTCACTCCAGAAAATATTATGGAACATGAAAGCAGAAGGGTAGAAACCATCACTTTTCTTAAATCCATCCTTTATTATAAACTAATTCGGTAGATCTTCAGAGCTTGCAAGAATGTAGCAATGGATTAACTTCAGTGGTATGTTCTCAAAATAACCCATAAAGTAAATTTGATGCAACAGAGAGAACAATTACTTATTATCAAAGGGCATGCCTTTGATTATGTCTCTTCACATGATGTAATTCCAAATATGTTTGGTTTCATTTCTGCCTCTGGATCAACCTTTTCCTGTGGTGTGATGGAAGAGACAAAGGTTAATTTTAATTGTTTGATGCCAAAACACCTGTTGAAAAAATTAAAAACTTGATCATCTTGATGTTTTTCTTTCTTGATGCAGACCTAATTCAGAGAGATCTGGACAGTGGATCAAATTTCTTGCTTTTTGTTTGGCTATTTGGCTTCATGCAAAATAGCCGTGTGTGTGTATGTGTCCTTGTATCAAAGATCTCTTAATGAATGAGAGATGCTGTTGGTCTTGGACTGGCTTTCCATACAATTATGATGAATCTAGAGTGCTAATGTGTTGTGTGATTTAGTAAAACATCACCAGTTATAAATCTCTGCTATATAGCACCCGTGCCTTGGATTAGTGGAAGTTAACACAGGTCATGTCTGAAATTCAAAAGTCCTGACTATATGTGGAGTGCTTTCACACTGATTACCCAGTTCTCTGAAGGGCTACCATTCTTTCTCATCAGTGATTGCTGTGCCCAGTTACCCTTAAAACAGCCCATTGCAAGCAGCCCAGTTCAAAAGACCAGTTTCCTATTTTCCTTTTAGGAGTAATGTTCAATTTTCAAATGAATTAGACAGGCAAATTGGGTAAAGTTTTACATTTTGCAATTCGCCTAGTGGGTATCTTCCAAAATCTGCAATATATTTTATAAACGTTATTACTGACTTGGTAAACGGCCATTTCTGTAGGCGCTTACTGTCATTGTGATGGTTTAAAGGCAAATTCACTTTACCTAATATTCCCTAAGCCTTCCAGAGTGCTGCAGTTATCATAGGATGGCGCTACCTCTTCCATGTGATGAATGGCTTTGTAAACAAACACTGTCCCCTTTCATTCCGTCACCATATGGAGAGATGATTGTGGAAAGGGAGCCAGTAAGCCAGACAGTTCACCGCACAAAGGCAGGTATTCCACTGTCTTTATCTGCCCTATTTCCCACTGGCCGGCTCTGTGCCTGGAACGCGGTCCAGCACTCAATAAATATCTGTTGACTGACTGACAAAAGAAAACCAAGTCATGAAAAATCAAAGTTCAACTTCAGTTTTCTCATTCGTTTGGAAACTACATTGGATTATAAGCTCTTTTAAGATGGCCTGATTGGTAAGCCTGATTTCCCTAAAGTGCCATTCTTGGGAAAAAAAAATGCTGTAAATTGTATCTGCTGGGTAAGGAATTGGCTGTGTAGTCTCTGCATAAAAAGCAGAGGCAGGAAGGCTTGGTGCAGACTGTTTGGAGGTCTGCTCAGCGAGATGGGGAGCTCTCACCCAGCGCTCTTGGCGCCCCGGGGCTACGTGCAGTCAGGTTTTAGGAGACTTGCTCTGACTCAATCCAATAAAAATGTTCATAAAGAAACTTTTTTTTTGGCTAGGATGCTTGTCTTGAAAAATAATATAGAACATTGTTAACAATTCAGACAGGAATGGTAGAAATAGGTCAGACAAAAAATGAAGGGTGAAGTTGGCCTGGCCTTTCTTTAATCTTTTGAACAGTGTTTGAAAGAGCTCTTGGCCGATGAACACATTTGTTCTGTATTGTGGAGTTAACATCTGTGCCAGGGTTTTTGTCAGCCCTCTGGGCATGGTGATCAATATAACTAATAAATGGGAAATGACTAGACTGAGCCCATTGGAGGCCAGCAATCTCCCTAATGGGGACCACAAAAGAAGGCACCCTGAGATAACAGTCACACTGAGTTTGGAGAAATGTGGCTCTTCACAGAACAGTTAGTGGCTCCTCAGTTAGCACTGAGTTACCTTAAGGAAACTTGGCAACATCCAAGGATAACACTAGAAAAGAGACAGCAAGAGAGTGAACCAAGTGGGTGATGGAAGAAGGAACCATAGAAGACAGTGAATGAGCAGAAAACAAGGGGGCCTTTAAAAAAAAAACAACTTGGGCTTCCCTGGTGGCGCAGTGGTTGAGAATCCACCTGCCGATGCAGGGGACGCGGGTTCGTGCCCCGGTCCGGGAAGATCCCACATGCCGTGGAGCGGCTGGGCCCGTGAGCCATGGCCGCTGGGCCTGCGCGTCCGGAGCCTGTGCTCCGCACGTACCACCAAAAAAAAAAAAAAAAAAAAAACTTTATTTTCTTAGAGCATTTTTAGGTTCACAGTGAAACTGAGAGGAAAGTACAGAGATTCCCTACACACTGCATGGCCTCCCCCATTATCAACATCCACCATCAGAGTGATACATTTGTTACAACGGATTAGTCTGCATTGACACATCCCTCTAAGTCCATAGTTTGCATTACAGTTCACTCTTGGTGTTGTATATTCTGTGGGTTTTGACAAATGTACACACATCCATCATTATAATATCATACAGAGTATTTTCATGCCCTAAAAATCCTCTGTGGTCTGCCTATTCATCCCTCCCCCACACTCCCAGCCCCTGGCAACCACTGATCCTTTTGTTGTTTCCATAGTTTTGCCTTTTCCAGAAGGTTATGTAGTTGGAATCATACAATATTTAACCTTTTCAGACTGGCTTCTTTCCCTACCTAATAATATGTATTTTAGTTTCCATGTCTTTTCATGGCTTGATAGCTCATTATTTTTCAGTGCTGAATAATATTCCATTTTTTGGATGTACCATGGTTTACTTATCCATTTACCTTCTGAAGGGTATTTTGGTTGCTTCCAAGTTTTGGCAATTATGAATAAAGCTGCAAAAACATCCAGGTTTTTGTGTGGATTCAAGTTTTCAACTCCTTCAGGTAAATACCAAGGAAAATGATTTCTGGATAGTATGGTAAGAGTACATTTAGTTTTGTAAGAAACTGCCAAACTGTCTTCCAAAGAGGCTGTACCATTTTGCACTCCACCAGCAATGGATGAGAGTTCCTGCTGCTCCATATCTTCACTAGCATTTGGTGTTGTCAGTGTTCCACATATTGGCCATTCTAATATGTGTGTAGTGGTATCTTACTGTTGTTTTAATTTGCATTTCCCTGATGATATATGATGTGGAGCATCTTTCCAAATGCTTATTTGCCATCGGTATATCTTCTTTGGTGAGGTATCTGTTAAGGTCTTTGGTCCATTTTTTAATGGGATTATTTGTTTTCTTGCTGTTGAGAAAGGATCCTTTATTAGGACAGCAGAAGAGTTTACTGATGTTGGGAGTGAACCAGTGGTCTGTATCTGATATATATATATATATATGATATATATATATATATATGTGTATGTTTATCCAGTGCTAACACAATCTAATATATATATGTATATGATATATATCCGTGATATATATATGTATCCAGTGCTAACACAATCTAAGTCACACCCAAGAGAACCTCTGATTAAAACACAGTGATAAAGAGAAAAATATGTAGTCACCAACTCAAATGCAAAAGGAAAAAAATGCATATTATCGGAGGTATTGTTTGAGAATCATATAGAAGCCCTGGGTCCAATAGGATTTTTAGGTTTAACGGTTCAATGAGAAAATTAAGGAGGTTTTTCCCTTTAGAGGACCATTGACTAATTGCCAAAATAGAAACCAGTCTAGTTACCAAGTCCTTCAACGTTAGCAGGAAGTTAGAGATGTGTATGAAGAACTACAAGGCGCGAGCATATGCTTTACACCAGGCTCCCGTTATTACCCAGGGTGTTCTCAGTTTTCCTCTTTGAAAACTGGGATGATCAAAGAGCTTCAGGATTAAGTTTTTTAGTTTCTTTGTTTTTGTTGTTGTTTGAAGAACAATGAATACACCTTGGTTATTCTTAAAAGCTTAATATGTCAAAATCTGACTAAAAACGAAAAAAATGCTTTGCAGAAACTTGCTTTACAGAAATTGCTTTACAGATTCTAAACACTGTTTAGGTTAGAAAGTTACCACGTGGGGGGAAAAAAAAGAAAGTGACCACATCAGAAGAGGCTGTTCAGCTTCCTCAAGCCTCTCCCAGAAGGATGCACATCAACATCTGTTAGAGGACTCCCCCCACCCTTCCACCAGTTATGTTTTTATTTATGTTTGTGTATTTGTGTCGCCACTAGACAGAGCTTCCACGGACCAGGGCTTGGGTTTGTTCATCTTTGTATTTCTAGTGACCATGTGCTTTATAGCACCTAGTGTGCATTTAGTAAGTGCTTGCTCAATGCACGAATCCCTTCTGTGTTGAAAATATGTTTTCAAACATATTTCAAGCAATGTTCAAACATATTACAAGAAACACTTGTAATAAAAGGAGTTCACAGGCCCTTCAATGGCAGACCTTGAAAAACAGTGATGCCCTGAAAATCCTCCCTGAATTTCCTGCTGTGGTAGTGTTGTCAAAATGTTAAAACCAAATTATACCACAGACATCCAGTTAATTCTTCTTCCCTTTTTATTAAGTCAGCCACGCATTTCTTACTTGCAAATTATGTTGTCCTCAAACCTGGGCAAGTCACTGTTATGTAAGCTGGACATTTAGGGACAAAGAATTCGTTTTTTGCTGTTTTGTTTTCAGGTTCAAAAATGGAAAAAGATCCTCAGGGAAACTAGCAAAGCTGGACGAGTCCAGCTGTGGAAGGGCAGGAAAGGTGGCTTTCTAAAAGAGGCCTAATCAATAGAGCTACGTCTATGTGGCTGAGGATGCATTCAAATGCCTGCCAGAGACTGTTATTAGTTCTGGATGAACAATGAGAACTGTAATTTTTTTAATTTTTTATTTATTTATTCTTTTTGCGGTACGCGGGCCTCTCACTGCTGTGGCCTCTCCCGTTGCGGAGCACAGGCTCCGGACGCGCAGGCCCAGCGGCCATGGCTCACGGGCCCAGCCGCTCCGCGGCATGTGGGATCCTCCCGGACCGGGGCACGAACCCGTGTCCCCTGCATCGGCAGGCGGACGAACCCGTGTCCCCTGCATCGGCAGGCGGACTCTCAACCGCTGCGCCACCAGGGAAGCCCGAGGACTGTGATTTTTATTTGCTTAACTTTGAGGATTTTCCCAAAGCTGGAGGCACTCTGATTAAAATCTCCAAATTTGTTAACTAACAAACATTCCTAAGCAGGCCAGAATTTCTCCTGATTGAACACTCTTAATATACAACATAGAAGTGCAAGGTACTCCAGTAGATAATTATTTAAATGAGGTGCCAAATACTTGTGTTAAACAGACATCTTAATTAGCAAAACAGATATATCCATATTTTTGCATTTGAAATACTTAATAATACCACTATTCAAGAGTTATAAAGACTGTCTTCTCTGAGAAGGTCAATGAAGTCCCTACATTGTTCATTTCCATGCATCCCAAAGTGCCTTTCTTATTTCCTTCTCTTCATGTCATTCTCATGGATTTGCTTGAGGTGTTGCACTTTCCTGAGAGAATAATTTTCACTGTCAGATATGTAAAATGATGTTTTCCTAAGACTGTATGAATTGGCAAAACTGAGCGTAAGAATATAACCTAAAATATTTTGTAGAGAAGCATCTAGCTTGTTTGTGATGGTTTTATTAGCTGCTTATGGGAAAAAAGTCTTTTTTTTTTAAGGGTTCAACAATGCATGATTTTTATTCTCTCGCTCTGAGAGCTGGTATCAATATATATATATATATATATTAAACCAAGGAAAATAACTGAAGATTTATGGGCCTCTTGTGCTTTAAAAAGGAAAAAAAAAAAGGTAGCCACTAATTTGCTCAGATACAGCAGGCTTAGTGGTCCTGTATTTTGAAGATTTTAAGAACGTTTCTTAAGGTGGGAGGAAAGGGAAAACATTCATTATCCCTTTCCAGAATTTAAACAGAGGGCAGTAGACATTCTTTACACCCAAAAAAAAGTATGGCAGCAGTTCACATGTGACCAAGGTGAATGTAGAATGGAGATGTTCTAAACACAGCTAGGACTCTCAGCACAGCTAATACTCTAGAATCATATGATTACATTTTGAAAGAAAATGCACAAAAACCAAATAGGAATTTTGAGATTTTTCATTTGAAGGTAAATCTTAATGCTATTAAATTCACAAATATGTTAATTTAAATACCCAGTTCTATTATCTAAAACACACATTGCAAACATACAAGTATCTATTCTCTCCACATGTCAGAGCCCATTCATTTCATGGTTTGGAAATGGGGAGAATAGATCCCCTTAAACTGCAAGTCAGCAGGTGTTTCTTTACAGTTAACTTTAGCAAAATTCATACAAAATAGTAATTAACAATGATCTTCTAGATCCCCTTAAACTGCAAGTCAGCTGGTGTTTCTTTACTTAACTTTAGCAAAATTCATTCACAATAGTAATTAACAATGATCTTCTTTACTTGTTAACTCACAAGGAAACACCTTCAAAACTGCATTTTGTTAAAGTTTCTGTACTCAAATGTAGAAAAACTGAACTACACAAATATTGAAAAGTTAAAACTTCCTTAATTTTTTATTCCTGGTACCACTACCACAATTTACAGGGCAATATACCTGATTTAATAAACAGAAAAAGAAAAAGAAAAAGCTACAACAGATAAAAGACCTCAGGAATGTACATCTAATGGACACTACATTGCATGAATCAATAGCTGCACTTCTTGCGAACTGTGGCTATGACAGTCCTGAGCAAGAAGGGTTTCCTGTTGAAGCTGCAGTAACTTTTCTGACTGTGGATCATCCTTCCTTCTGTGGCAGATTTTTGCAGTTCCTCTAATGCATTTGGGACGACTGTCTCAAAGTAACCTGCAGCTTTCCTGACAACTCCTCGCTTTCTCTCCTGCTAAGAACTGTAGCCCTTTTCTTCTGGGTTTTTAGAACCTTCTGCTATCATCCACCACTTCCACCACCAGATCCATAACCACCACCATAGGGACTTCACGAGCTTCTTCCACCAAAACTGCCCCCCTTCATGGGTCCATAATTTGAATTCTGTTGTCCACTATAATTTCCAAAATCTTTATAGTTCCCACCATACCATAGTTACCTCCAAAATTTCCTCCTTCACTGTAACCATCATATCCCCCCACCCCTCCACCGCCACCATATCCTCCACCTTGGTTTCCATATCCTGGTCCACCACCACCATAGTCTCCTCTACTACTGTAACCAGGACCACCGCCATAGTTACCACCGTCGCCTCTAAATCCATCATATCCACCATCACCTCCTCCATGACTACCTCTGCTGCCACCACCTCCACCAGCATAGCCTCCTCTTCCACCAAAGTTTCCACCACGGCCAGTTACCTCCACCACCTCCAAAGTTTCCTCCACGACCCATAAAGTTGCCAGATCCACCTCCACGAGTCTTCCTTTTCTGAGATGGATTATGATCGGTCCTTGTCCGAAGCTCTTATTAGAATTATTAAAAGAAAGGTGTTATCACTGTCTCTGCGTGATACTCAACCTTCTCGGATGATGGATTTTAGTGTCTGCAACAGTGGTTTAAATTTGAAAAAGACTCTGGATTTATACAGCTACCATGACAGATCAAAATTAGGGAGTATATTCCTAAACTTGAAAAATATTAATATAATCTATTAGGCTTCTTTTTTTCCTTGACCAATCATCCAGGTAACAAATATTTCTTGGACACTTTGTTGAGTAAGGCACTTTGGGCACACAAAGAAATGTACATAAGACTTAGCTCCTGCTCTCAAGGAGCTAACATTCTCCTTGGGAAGATAAGATGTATGTACATGGTAAGTGACCTAACAATCCAAAACAGTACATGTCAGTACCAAAAGCAAAACAAAACAAAACAACAGACCTTTCATTTGCAAACTATAGATGTTTGCTCCAAGGCAGAATAAAGTCAGTAACTACCAAAGCAGGATTAAATTTCACTCCCTTGGTAAATCTCTAAGCTTGAAAGATTAGAGGCATATAATTTGGGAATGGGAACTATTGGTCTACAGATAGTACAAGTCTAGATTGTGAGCCAGATCCTTCAGACAGGTTAGTAAGTGGAAGCAAAACGAATTTCGTAGAGGTTACGTGAAATGACTAGATTTATCAAAGTAACTATTGGAAAGGGGACAAATCATTTCAGTAATTCCCAGTCAGGCTGGAATGACTGGACACCAAGCATCAGTAGAAATAATGTTAATGAGATTCCTTCTCAGGTGCCACAAAAAGCATTATTCTTCCTCTGTTCATATCATTGTGGAATAACCACAATGGCTGATGTGCTATTGACTTTCTGGGACCAAAATCTTGTGCGGCTAAATCAACCTTTCTTACTGTTCACGCTGGGATTCTCTAGATTTCACCATCAGAGTCCTTGTCACATACAGGGTTCTCCCTTCCTGCTTCCCCTTGAGGAGGTAGGAGCATCATCCACAAAAGAGGCCAGTTGCTTTTCTGCTCATTCATCCCACACTGAGATGAGTCTACCTGAGCTGTTTCAAACAATGCCTCTCCAGATGAGAAACGACCTAGAATGAGATCAGACTCTGAAAGGTGGTCCATATCTGGAGAAGGTTAAAATACGAATGTGGCTTTGTACAAGACATTATTAACAATGCCTGAAAACCAACAGTTGAAGCCAAGGACCGGTGATAACCAACCATATAACCAACTTGTAATACATGGAGCTTTGGGGGGACCACTATTACTTTCAAACACAAAATTTCCCATTGCTACAGAAAAAGGAATGTAGAAAGAGCTATGAGAAGGGAAAGAGCCTGACTCAAAACTCAAACAGGAATATTTCAGGTTAACAAGCTGCCTGCCAATAGTTGAAAAAAAATTCACGAGTCTCCATTAAATTGAATTTCAAACACATCTCTTTTGTGATCTGTTAACGAGGACAGTTTGACATTTTCCCAGGTGAAATAATTTAAGTAGAAACCATGTGACATTATAATCAATTTAAGCAGCTCTCTAACTACTTCAAGTTTGTCAAAGTGTTTTACAGTTAAAGCTATAATTAGCTAGCCCTTCTAAATTCACTGTGAGGTAAAGAGTTGAATTATCAAGGAAGCTTTATAACTGTGGAAACAAAGAACAAATAATTTTCAGAAAGAGGCAGCCATTTGGGTGCCGGTTGCAAGGATATGTTCATCTTGTGAAAATTGATCAAGCTACATACTTCAGGTGTGTGCATTATTGTGAATGTATATTACATATCAATGACAAGTTAAAATAAAAATGTGTGTGTGTGTGTGTGTGTGTGTGTGTGTGTGTGTATTAAGAAACCTGGTATAAAGAGAAAGAGGAAAGATCTCCTTCCAGACTAACTTTTCTGAAACTACCCAGTAAGGGAGTTTGTGTTTAGTGTAATGGGCCTTTGTCCTGCTGAGCCAGCCGCTTGAGGTGCTAAAACTTAACTCAGTTCCTCCTAGACTTAAATTGGAGTTTGAAAAGAATAGAATTGTGTGTTCAGGTGTGTAGTTGGGAGTTAAAGTGGCAAGAAGATAAATAGATGGATTATCACATGGTTTGTTTACCGAGTGGTTTGCTTCTTCGACGGAACTCTTGGGTCTTGACGGCCTGGTGCACTAGAAGCAAGTCATGGTTGTGACCTCCTGGTTCAAAGCTTGCATCTCATGGAGAAGGGAACAAGTTCCTAGAGGTGAAATTGCTAGAGAGTGGCTGACCCTCTCACTCCCAGGGCCTCGGTGCTTTAGATTCAGGTAGACCTGGAACCAAATTCCAGCTCGATGGTTTATGTACCCTGGGCTGTGGGCAAACCAGTGGACCTTTCTGACTCAATTTCCTGAGAAGTTTAAAGAGAGAATATAATAATGCCCATACAGTAGAACTGTTGGGGTGATAAAAGGGAAAGAACACACAAAGGTCTGACAGGCACTAAGTGTTGTATGAATTCCTGCACCACACACACCACTCTTTTTTTCATTTAAAACCTGAGAAATGGATCAGATTAGTCCCAGAATTCTCAGCAGGCAGGAAACAGAAGGTGACAGCACCTTCTTAAAGCAAAACTCACCTCTGTCTCCCTCCCTCTCTCTCCCTCTCTCTTTCTCTCTCTGGCTCTCTCTCACACACACACGTACACACGCACACGTACACGTTCCTCCTTGACCTGAGTCTCCTGACTATTTTCCGTCCCTTCTTTCCACTAGCTTTCGATGTCAAGCTTCCTGAAATTTGAGTCTGCTCTGCTGTTTGCATTCTCGCTTCTCCCATTCAGTCTTCGGTCTCTGAGATCTGGGTTCTAGCCCCACCACTCCACTGCAACCGCTCTGCCAAGATCCTCAAAGATGCCACGCTTACAAAAGTCAAGTCCCTTCTTTAGCTTGATCTTATTACTTTTCTGTGGCGTTTGTCCCTGCCGATCACTCTGTCTCTGGAACACATTCCCTCCTTGGACGTTACATGGCTCTCACGGGTTTCATTTTGCCCATCTGCCCACTGCTTCTCAGGCTCTTTTTCAGGGTCCCTGAAATGCAGGTGATCTTCAGGGCTCCCGACCTCTCCTTGACCATCTATCTCGCCCCCACCTGTGACTCCTCCTACCTGCCAGATGGCACCCAAATGTATCTTTCTATCCTGCCCTGTCTCCTGAGCAATACATCTCTGTATCAATCGCCCGTGGGATGCTCCATTGATTGAACTCATCTCGTCTCAGCTGTGTCCACCATTGCCGCTCTCTCCACTTCCTCCTCCTCTATCAGGCTCCCTATTCCTGAGCCCTGAATTGTACCACCATCTATGCTGTCGCTTTAGCTCTCCCTCACTACTAGCAACGAATCCATCAACAGATTTGGTACCCTCATTTCTTATAAATCCTCTTGAAGCATATGTGTTTCTTGTCCTCACACTCACTGCTCTAACCTGGCCTTTTTAACTGTTATTATTTAGTCTTTAAAAAATTTTTTTATTTATTTATTTTGGCTGCGCTGGGCCTTCATTGTGGCGCGCAGGCTCTTTGTTGCGATGCGTGGGCTTCTCTACTTGCGGCTCTTGGGCCTCTCTAGTTGCGGCACCGGGCTCTAGAGCGCATGGGCTCAGTAGTTGCAGCTCGTGGGCTTAGTTGCGGTACGTGGGATCTTAGTTCCCCAAGCAGGGATCAAACCCGGGCCCCCTGCATTGGGAGCATGGAGTCTTAACCACTGGACCACCAGGGAAGTCCCTAGCCCTGCCTTTTATCCTAGTTGGTTTTCTTGATTTGAGTCATTTAGAAAGGAGGTGACAGCCTATGTACAACACTGATGCTGTGAATGCAAATCAGATTAATCCCTTCTTAAACATGCTAGTCATCGCTTCCCATCTACTTCAGAATGAAGTCAAGCTCTTAGTATAGCCTTCCAGACCCTCTATGATTGCCCTGGCTCTCTTTTCCAAATTTCACTTTTTCATTCCATATCTTATATCTTGAGATTGTGCAGCTGAGATTGCCAGGAATGTCCTTCGCTTTTCCTGAACAACTTCCACTCATCTTTCAAAACACAGTCAGCTCTGGGAAGGATTCTCTCACCTTCACCTTCTGCACTCCATCCCCAGCTGGGTTGGGTGCCTGGTTCATAGCATCCTGCTCATAACAGGAGACCTCCCTCTCTGCCTTGTGATTGTCTGTCTACTTGTCTGACTTTTTCATTAGAGGCAGGAAATGTGTTCTTTCATCTGTTTTGCCGGGGCATAACACGATGCCCACATGTACCAGTCCCTCCATAAATGCAATTTGAGTGAGTGATGAGTTGGCTAGAGCAAGTCTGTGGGAAACTTTGGTGAGGCTGTGGAGGAGGAGGGAGGTGTGAGTGTGTATGAATTGGGTGGCTTATCAACTCCTCCACAGTCTAGAACTAGCTCAAAAGTAATTTAAATACACAATGAGAAGCTCATTTTTTTCCCCTGATCCACCCACATTATCATTTCACTGCTACCTGAAGACTAAAAACCATATAGCTTTCTGTTGCTTGCATGACCCTGTCAAGTGATCTGAAACATGTCATTCGTGAGCAGTGTCTCTGGCGGGGCTGACACCCACAGGAGAAGATTTCTCCCAGCCTTTGCTTTTTTTCTCCGTCATTCTTCTGAAACGCATCATATATTCCTGTGAGCTTTTTCATCCCGGAACAATTCTCCTCTCATGAAAACATCCTCTTCATCTTGTTCCAACCTCCCTCTCTCCCCAAAAACCTCCGTGGATAGAACAAAGGTGATTACTTTTTAAAAATTTTAATGAGGCATCCGGGGAGTGGCATAGAAGGAGATTTTAATGTTGCGCTTAAAAGAAAAAACAATTTGTCTGAATCTTCTTTGGGAAATGTATCAAAGGGAAATATTTGGAATTCAAATGTAAATTGTAAAACAGAAAACAGAGTGTCCATTAGAATGAAACTGATGCTGACCAGGGGCCCAACAATCCCACAGAAACAAAGATTTTTATTCCTTTGAAGTTAAATAAATGTTAGTTATACTATGTTTTTGACCTCATCTGTTTTTCCTTAGAAATACTAGTATAGAGTGGAAGATAAAAATCCATAGGCAAACGACTAAACTCAATCTTATCTTTGTTAATCGTCTTCATTGTTATTTTACATCAAAGTCTGGATCAACTTAATTTATAAGCAGAAGAATATTTATTCCATGACCCTGTGTTGAAGGAAAATTGTTGAATTAAAAAACAGTTATTGGGTAGAGGGGGCATGCAATATTGAAGAAATTTGTTACCTTTTGTGGACATCAGTATCTGTAAGCAGCTACCTTACAATTATAAAAATGCATTTTGCTTAAGTGAGAGGAAGCCTCTTAGGGTTATTATTTAGTCACAGACTTCCTCCATTTTCAGTGGGTGTTTACTAAGAAAATGGGAGTAGAAGAGTGATTATTTGAGCAAAATGTGTTTCAATGCTGATTACCATTTTTTTCGTATTTTATTTTCTTATTTTTTCTACAGAGTTAAGATCTCTTCAAATTCTCTCTCAATCTCTCTTTTTGCTTTTGTGTTTGTTTTTTTTGTTCTACTTTGAGTAAACACAGCCATTAATGACTGCGCTACTGTGGCCAGGCCCCCAGTCACCCACTGCTGTGGCTGCTGGTCTGGAGATAATTTACCAGGGAAGAAATAACGTAGACGAGAAGCTGGCAGGGGGCAATGCGTAGCAGAGGGTCCTTAGTAACACAGATCTTCCTTCTCAGTTCTCCTTTCATTTATCCAAGTTCCATTCCCCCAAAGAGGTCTTCCTTGCCTCTCCCTCCAGGCCCTCTGGTTCCATAGCCCTCAGCAACTACATTCATACCTATGCTTATTTATGGACTTTTCTCATGTCCTTCTCAGATTATTGTCCATCAGTAGGTTTGATTTTCTCTAGTAATTTATATATTCTCTAGGAGACTGGGTTTCTTGAGTTGGGAGTTGAGAAACAGACAGAACCACAACTCTATTGACCCTCGTTCTCTATCACTGAAGGTGACCCTTTCACTGGGATATTGTATTTA
Organism: Physeter macrocephalus; assembly: GCF_002837175.3. Classification (NCBI taxonomy): domain Eukaryota; kingdom Metazoa; phylum Chordata; class Mammalia; order Artiodactyla; family Physeteridae; genus Physeter; species Physeter macrocephalus. The sequence goes on along the minus strand of NC_041223.1, from coordinate 27,107,593 downwards.
CCGTGAGTTTTTATACTGTTGGTTTGGTAGTCTAGACAACACCCTTTTCTGAAGGATGAGGTCACTGACTAGGTCAGTCATTCGAGGAAGATTTGCAGCAATCAATCTCTCAACTTTATGGAAAATTGAGAGAAAAGAGGTCCAGGAGGGCTGTGGGATGGGAGTCTGTCATGGGTGGGGTTTTGGCCAGAGGGTCTCAAGAGGTCCAGGAAGTAGTTCCCAAATGTTGGATCATAAGCTGGCAATCTCCACAAAGAACTAAGTTGGGAGCAGACGAGACCAGGAGTTTGCAGTTATGGGTTTGTCTTTGGTGCTGGATTAGAAGGCAGAGACTAGACATGCTATATGCTCAGTCAACTACGACAGGGTCAGATCCCAAAGTCCCATGTCAGAATGTTTGTAAGCTTATTTTATTCTGTGTTCATTTCCATTTTATCTGCTGAAAATACTGAGTAAAATCTTTTTGAAAATTTGAGCTTTTTAAAGATATGCTAAGAGGAGCTAAGGGAAAAGGTATAGGGTTAGGTTATGCCTCTAGACCAGGAATAAATATTTTAGGTTTGTGGGCCATATGGTCACTGTCACAGCTACTCAGCTCTGCTATTGTAGTGTGAAAACAGCCACAGGCAACACATAAATGAATGAGTGTGACAGGGTTCCACTATAAGTTTATTTACAAAACCAGGCAGGGAATTCCCTGGTGATCCAGTGGTTAGGACTCAATGCTTTCACTGCCAGGGGCCTGGGTTTAATCCTTCGTTGGGGAACTAAGATCCTGTAAGCTACCTGGTGCCTCCCCCCCGAAAAAATACCCCAAAGAGGTAGCAGGCTGTCGTTGCCCCACTGACCTTAGTGTGCTGTAGACAGGAAAAGGGGGTATGATCCATCTCTGAGAGCCAGGGTAGCGGTAGCAGAAGGAAACCAAGTAAGAGATGCAGAAGGCACAGGTGGCTCAGGGGACAGGCTAGGATCTCCTGGCTGCCTAAGACTTGAGTTTTGGGTTTTAATTTATTAAGAGAGATACTTCCCTACCCCCCCCACCTCAAAAAAATCTTAAGAACAGGGATTTTTTTTTTTCTAGTTTGTTTCTGCTGTATCCTCTGCACCCATGCAGTTGCCTGGCACTCCAAAACACTTGTTGATGAGTAAATATTTAAGTGAATAAAATTATCTTACATAACAGGGTTGAATGAACATTTAGTATCTTTGTGATTCTGGGCATGACTCGATATATGAACAAACAAGCAAAAATACTAGTTTCAGTATTGCAAGGCTAGAAAAAACAGTTGCAAAGAGAAGAAATCAAATATACCCTTTCAATTTAAAGCTAATTGAAGGCGAGTGTTGTGTCTACTCATCTCTGCATCCAGCACAGGACTGTGCACTATGTAATCCACACTGTGTTGGTAATGAGATACTTGAGGGTGGAGCCAAGTCTTGAAGGCAGACCCTAATGGTGGGCAGTGCTATGGTCTGAATGTCTGTGTCCTTCCCCCCGCCCACCCCCAGAATTTATATCTTGAAACCTAATGCCCAATGTGATGGTATTAGGATAGGAGGTGGGGGGCTTTAGGAGATGTTTAGGTCATGAGGGTGGAGCCCTCATGAATGGGATTAGTGCCCTCATGAAAGAGACCCCAGAGAGCTTCTTTGACCCTTCCACCATGGGAGGTGACAGTGAGAAGATCCCATCTATGAATCAGGAAGCAGGCCCTCACCAGATGCCAAATCTGCCAGTGTCTCCCCTTCTCCAGAACTGTGAGAAATAAATTTCTGTTGTTTATAAGCCACCCAGTCTGTGGTATTTTTGTTGTTGCAGCCTGAATGGACTAAGACGGCAGGGAAGGAGAGGATGAATTAGCAAATCTTCATTAGGCTTCTTACAGAATTATCCATTGCACCCATGTGGAAACCACCCTACCTGCACATTTTGGTATTTTCACTAATAATACCTTTTTGGAGACCATGCTATTAGGTTATATTGTATTATGTTTAAAGTATTATGTGGACTAAGTTCTTACATCTATGCTTCTTGCAAAGGGAAGGCAAGTTCCCTGCACTTTTCAGATTCTTTTAAAAGACAGGGAGATTCCTGAGCACAGAGAGAGCACGTCTCAGTGTAAGCAGAGGCCAGAGGTCAGTGGGAGAGGACAGACAGGTGGACAGGGGGAAAGCCTCCACCTATCAGCCACCTGGCTCCGTGTGTGTATGTGTGTGTCTGCAACTGCGCACACGTGCACACGTGTGAAAATATTGCCTCTCTAAGGGCCTTCTAAAATCAAACCTCCTGAAAATGATAATCCTTTAAGTCTTTCAGTGATTATTGCCTCATTATGAATTGGTTTATCAGATACTATCCTCGGGGTCAGAAAATAGCTGCTCTTTCTTGATTAGTGACCACAGACAGGCACTCAGTAATAAGTGGAAAGGACTAGGGTGAGGCAAGTGAGGCATGCAGAGTACCAAGTTTAAGGAGGCAAACTCTCAGGTTTGAGCAAGTTCAGGTTGATGCTTGCAAGAACCTGAGAGTATCTCAAGTTTTGCATCTAGCCTGCCTCACCCCCGTCCCAGGAATTCTTTGGTCTTCTGGCCTCCAAAGCACATGCTGTGGACCACTACACCATAGTTGAAAGCAGAATATTCTGCAGTCAAATACTCTACCCCTGAGCTATGCCTGCTAAAGCAGAACATCCCAGATGGTAATACTGAGAAGGCAAGAGGTGTAGATTGGAATAAGGTAGCCCAATGGTCTTCAAACTTTTTTGCTTATATATTCCAGGAGAGAATTTTCAAAACCTATGTATTCTTTGCACCTGTTTAAGTTGATATCTAAAAAGTTTCAGGTGAAGTTTACGTAGTTGCAAAGGATTTAATTTCCACTTTTATTTAAAATAAATTGATACATCATTTTTATGTATTCAACAAAGCCTAAATCTCATAGTGGTAAGAAAGACATGGGTATAGATGAGGGGAAATTTTATATCATCCTCTTTTTTCCTTACCCTTTGAAATTGTATTTCTATTCCACTCCCTGATAGAAATTTTATCCTGGTGCTTTCTGTATTTGAAAGTCTTAAATATTTTTCTCAAACAGAAGTATGTATAGAAATTGAAATTAATTTTTTGACCATAGGACCCTAAGCGTAAGGATTTTCTTCTAGAATTGAGTTATCATTACAATTATTATCAGGACTCAGTGGGTTCTCATCTTAATTATATTACAAATGTTAATAATTACTAAATATAAAAATAAAATTCTATTAGAACTGCATCTCTTAATGAGATAGATGGCATGTTTAAAAAGTTATTTCATGAATTCATAGAAGAATATTACTTACGGTCAGAAAAAGTCAGGGCTCGGCTCTAATTTTCATTATGTATTTTTATAGACGTGTTGAGAAATTTTGTTCACTGAGTAAGTAGGTGGTAGTGGAAAGAGTTTTGTTGTTAGGAAAGCCACTCACTTCTCCAAGATGTAGCCTAACAAAAATCACATAGTAATCTGTCAAGGAAAATTATTTTTAATGATTTATCAGCTCTATTTTCAAAAGAATCAGAAGCCACTTGACTTGCAAAAGGATTTGTTAGCCAGTCACTAGAGTCGCAACACCAATACTACGACTTTATTTTTTTTAATTAATTAATTTATTTTTGGCTGCATTGGGTCCCTGTTGCTGGGCGCGGGCTCTCTCTAGTTGTGGTAAGCGGGGGCCACTCTTCATTGCGGTGCTTGGGCCTCTCATTGCAGTGGTTTCTCTCGTTGTGGTGCATGGGCTCCAGGCACGTGGGCTTCGGTAGTTGTGGCTCACGGGCTTAGTTGCTCGGCAGCATGTGAGATCTTCCGGGACCAGGGCCCGAACCCGTGTCCCCCACATTGGCGGGCAGACTCCTAACCACTGCACTACCAGGGAAGTCCCACTACTACTTTTTTTTTTAATTGAAGTATAGTTGATTTACATTTCAGGTGTGCAGCAAAATAATTCACTTATACCTTTTTTTAGATTCCACATAAAAGTGATATCATATATTTGTCTTTCTCTGTCTGACTTACTTCACTTAGTATGATAATCTCTAGGTCCATCCATGTTGGGGTAAATGGCATTATTTCATTCTTTTTTATGGCTGAGTAATATTCCATTGTATATATGTACCACATCTTCTTTATGCGTTCATCTGTCGATGAGCATTTAGGTTGTTTCCATGTCTTGGCTATTGTAAATAGTGCATTGGGGTGCATGCATCTTTTCGAATTAGAGTTTTCATCTTTTCTGGATATATGCCCAGGAATGGGATTGCTGGATCATACGGTAACTCTATTTTTAGTTTTTTAAGGACCTTCCAAACTATCTTCCAGCCAGCACTACTACTTTAAATTGATTTTACCTTGGTTGCCTCAGAGAGTTTTAAGCCCTCTGGTAATACACTGAATTGAGTCCTGATAGGTGAGAGGTATGCCTTCTTTTTCTGTTTTTTTTTTTTTTAGGTGAGAAAAGGGTGCCTATGAAAGGGGGGACAGGAACAGAGAACCAAAAGGACACCCTGACCACAGGCTCTTTCTCAGGGAGAATGGTTTTAATAAAAAACCCATATGAAAAAAAAAAAAAAAGCCCATATGGATGCTAAGGATTTGGGAACTGATTCCCGTAACACTACCTGTGCCCATTTTGAGGACCACTGGGATAGGGCATGATGGACATTCATGAAAAAGTTGATAAGAACTCTTTTGAAGGATAGGTTGACAAGGGTGGGAGGAAGGTGTAGAAAAGGCAGTGGGGAGGAGAAAGGCAGCACCAGTCCGGTAGGAAAATGGGGGAGAACTGAAAGGGCACAAAAGAGTTAACACACCTTTGCCTGGGATTGGCCCCTCTGTGTCATATACTGGGCATTGACTCACCTTCACCAGCACAAGATTTAGAACCTAGTGTTTTTGTCTTGTGTTTGTTGGACGAGCTGATTTTTATTCAGAGTTTCAGTCAGGAAAGGAATTAATATTAGAATACGTGGTTTACAAAACAGGTCAAGATTAGAAGACAGAAAGGGTACAATATGGAAGAAGGAGAGAGGACTTAAGGTAAAGACCGAGCAGGCTGATTCTGTGTCCCTGGCTGTGTCATTAGCACTGTTAGCAGCAGATGTTGCTTGCTCTTCTCAAATTAAATTTTAATGTCCTTAGAGCTGGAGTAATGCAGTTCAGTTATCTTTCAACCAGAGTATACCATCTCTCGGTACTTTCAAAACTGCTAAGGTTTATTTTGTGTGTAACCTTTATTTTGTGTGTAATACATATGAATGTTTTTGAGCATCATTCAGAAACAGGCCATTTCTCTTTGACAGGTCTGTATCGATTCAGGGAAATGTTTGCTATTAGGCTTACACTGTTGTCAACTTAATCCAAAATAACCTACGTTAAGATTAGGCTCTATAGGTGGAAAAGTCACTAAGCTAAGTTTTAAAAACTACCTTTGAATGAACAGATGAAAAGAAATAAGAAAATTAATTTTAAAAATCTTTGCTTGAATTCAAAGTTCATGAAACTCTTTTGTGAACTTACTTTTAATACATAACTTTAAAATTGAAGAAAATATTTGAAAATTAGTTTCCTATTTTTTCAGCACTGCTTTTAACTCTGTTCACTGGAATTGCAAAACTTATCTATTTGTAAAAATTCTGCTTTCTAATTATGACTCTTAAGCATATGTATTTGTCTCATTGTTAACACATATCTTTGCGAAAGAAATAAGCAAAAGTTATAGTCACACAATTATCAAAGTATCCCGTGTATATGATTTCTATTTTAATGAGAAGTCAAAAACGACTTCTGAGACAGAGCCTTCCCTATTAAATACTATATAACCCTCTCCTTGCTGATGCCAACTCGATCATATTCTAAACTGATGATCCAGCTGTTAATTCATAAAATAAAGCAGGTGAGAAGGTCTCTATTTTGCCTTTAACTTCCATTATTTTAACAATTTTTTCTTTCTCGCTTCAAATACAACTCATTAGCAAATGTCACCTAAATGGTACTTCCTTTGTGACTTTGCAGCTCTCTTTGTTATACATTCAGCAGGCCTGAAGCCTCTTCTGTGTATTTCTGGAAAGCTATTCTTCTGTGTAAGCTAAACAAATGGAGCTGTTTAAGCTGTTAACATACAGTACCATAGTTGTTTGTTTTTTGTTTTTTTGCATCCTCAAGTTGCATCTAAATGAGAGGTCTGACTAATTGGTTCTAGGAATAGTATCAAAAGCAGGCCTGGAGAATTTCTCCTGGTATTAAGTGAATGCACTTCCGGCGCTCTCGCCGACCTCACACAGAAGGAAGGGCGTCCCGGTTTTCCCTGGAGCCGCTTGCACTTATCTCCACCAGCTTAGTGGTAGTGGGATGCGGTGGTGGGGAGAGCAGGAAGAAAGATAAACGTGGCACACTGCAGGCAGACCCGTGCTTGGAGGGGAAGGAAGTGCTCCAATCGAGAGAGGAGCCGGGGCAGGGCTGGCCACGTGGGCGACCGACCAGCGCTGTCGCACAGGGTACCGCGCCCAGAAGGGGGGGCCCCCGCACTCCCAGTTTCTGCCGTAGCCGTTTTACCATTCTGATTTTTCTTTGAATTTGTGTCTGGTAAGTGAAGTCCGACGGGACAATGAAGCAAGGGCCGAGATCCTGGAGCCTGCCGCCGCCCTCCCGCCTCCCCCGGGGACCGCGCGTCCTCGCAGCCGCCCTTCTCCAGCGCCGGCTGCGCAAGGGCTCCGGGAGGGCGGGGGCGCGCGCGCACTCAGACTCTTGGAAAATGAAGGGAGGGCATTAACCGAGAGTGTTGGAATATGGCACATGAAGGGATCGACTTCTTTCCGACCCCATGCCCTCTCCTCTTTAAAGCTGCTTGAAAGGTTTATTAGTGGTTCCTGGATCTCTTTCCCAAAGGGTTGGAGTAATGCCCCGAGGGCTTGTCACGTAGTCCTTTACCCCTTCTAATCAGCCAGATGGCAGCTGCAGGAAGCAGCCCGGAAAGCAACAATCACGGGACAGTGTTGACAGGGAGGTCTTCAACTGAATGGGGAACACGAGGAAGCATATGCCGTGGAGTTTCTCCGCCTGGGATTTTAGAATTCGCTTTTGTCAGTTGGGTTTTACATATTAGTTGGGAATACTTCAATAATAAACAACAGCTATTTGCTTTTGTTCATTTACTGGGCCAAAATAGAAAAGTGCTTTAAAAAAAAAGCCCTTCTGGATTAAAATTTCATCTCAGAAACATTGATAACTTGTCACTGGTCTTAATCTAAAAATTTTCCTCCCTTTGTAAGTGGTTCAAGGTGTGTGTGCTCTTTGTGCTTGTGTATTTACTTTTTTATTGTTATATGAGAAATTATATAAAAAGAAAACACACTCTCTTCAGTAGCAACTTGTAAATCTCATAATCCTTAAGGGAAAAGGGACCAGAGGAATGGAGCTACAAGGAGAGACGTTGCCTGCCTGTGCAGACCTCGGTGTGGTCACTGGCTTCCCTCAGCAAGGGCAACATACCGTGCAGACGTGCAACAGAAAGCAAGCAGAGAGTCTAATGAAAATGCCAGTAAGCCCTTTGGGAAGCTGGCAAATAGAGTGTGTGTGACAAACGTGGACACAAGCTCCATCCATAGGCCTATTATTAGAACAGGGACAACGTCCAGCTCCTTTAACTGTGGAAAGACATATTTATACCTGCCACTGACTTGCCTCGGTGTCACCTGTGAACTATACCTAATCTTAGACAGCAAGAGCATTTGCTCATTCAGTTATCTGTCTATGTGTCCATCAACTCATCCATCCATCCAAAAGATTGAATGTGGTCCTTTAAAACTGTATACAACAGGCTCTTCTGTCAGTACAAATATTCCCTCTTGGAAACCATAATGTGACATGATTTATGATTAAGTGGATTATATTTTTCCTATCAAAACAGCATTATAATTGACAGCTTGCTTCTGTTCAAATACCAGAAAAAAAGTAAACAAGACACAAAATATTTGGCAAAAGCATCATTGCAAGTAAAACCCCACAAACCTCTACAATCTACAATATAGTAGAAGTATATTCCAAGACACAGACTCTTAGGGATAGCAGAGACTGTGATAATCTTTTCTTTATTTCACAAGTGAGCAAACCAAAGCTGTGAGAAAGGAAAGGACTTGCCTGGTGTCAGTCACTTAACTCAAAAAAGCTAAGGTTATAAACCTGGTCCTCAGATCCACGTTCCTTTTCTGATACCATATTTCCTCTCTCAGAAAAATCCAAAGATTTATTTAAGGTTGCTTAAATAAGAGATCACAGTATACTGTAATACGTGCATGCAACATGAAAGGTTACAACTATATTTCGTATGATTAAATTAAACCGTTAGCCAAAATATATATTGAAATAGTTAAAGATTGTTATTCAATTAAAAATGTGAATCAACTATACTTCAATAAAAAAATAAAAATTTTGCTTTATTAAGAGCTACTAAAATTTGGCGGGAACACGGGGGAAGCCCATTTCTCTTAATAAAACTGCTCAGAAACATCTGAGCCAGTAATTAAGTGGACTCGGTCCACTTAATTTCCCCACAGACCCTGATTTTATTTGGGTTCCTGTCACTTCTCTGCCCCTTTGTGCCTCAGTGATGTGGACCCCTTCCCAGCTCTAGGGCTGGTCTCCATGGGTCTAAGGAGGTGTCCACACCCTTGCCCATGATCGGTTTGGGGAAAGTCATATGACTTAGTCAAATGGGACAAGAGGGGAAGACTGTTGGAAGCTCTGAGGGAGATTTCCAGAAGATGCCCTCTCTCTGAGGTTATTTTATCAGGGCTGAGATTTGCAGCAGCCTCTCACTACCTACCCATGAACTAACAATGAAGTGAGTCAATGAATGGTGTTTATTGTTTAAGCCCATTGAATGTTTTCCTTTGTTTGTAGCCCCAAAATGGATGCACGGATGCAGCAAGTGCCTCTCTCCCCCCTCCCTCCCTCCCTGGCTCCCTATGTCCCTCTAGTATGTTGCTATGCACAGGTGTCCTCCTCAGCGTGGAGGATGCTTAAGTGAACGTGAATTCAGAATCCCTGCCCCCAAAGGGCTTAAAGCAGGCTTCACAACTTTTTTCATTACCAGTGCCCCCCCATGAAAAGGTAATACCACAGGTATACTATATATGTGTGTGCAATATCTATCTATCTATCTATCTATCTAAGCTTTATACATTAAAATAGTAAGATTTTTTTGTCCCCCCAAGAAGCAATTTTTGCCTCCTTGGGAGAGATATTGCCTCCGTTGAGACTGGTTTAGAGGGAGAGATGGAAGCAGGCAGTCATGATGAGATATATTATGATGAGGATATCCCCAGGATGGGGCCACCTATACACATACAGAAAGCAGGGGCATTGCAGATTCTTTTACAGAATAGTCATTGCAACACACAAATATTTAAAACTGTTACCATGGGCTTTATTTGGTCTTAAATTTATCTCGTTCCATTCTTTTCTCTCTTTCTCCATCATCTTCTCCCACAACAGCTACATTCTGACAGTCTGAAAGAAGAAAAGCAGAACCCAAGGACAGCCAGGGCTGGGGAGGGGGCGTAGGGAAAGAGGCTTCAGGTCATAAACCTCAGTTTTGTTGGCAAATCATCTTATTTTCTGTCATGTCTCTGAAATCTCTTTCTCATCTTTCTCTTCTTTTTTGTTTTCTTTGCTATCATCCTCATAAGCCTGTATTACCTCTGTCTGGGTAATCATTTCTCTCTTTTTAAAAATTATTTACTTAGGACCAACTGAATTTCAAGTACTTCCTGTTACAGTGTCAAGCAACACAACCACCATGTGGATTAGGTATGAAGGCCTCCATTGTACAGACAAGGAAACTGAGGCTCGAGTGTTTTAGTGACTGGCTCAAAGCTAGACGCTAGTGAGATATAGACAGAGCTGACGCTTCAACCCAGTTGGCAACCTATGCTCATGCTTCTGCTGGTTTTTTGTAATGTATTTTAAAAATTACACATGTGGGGCTTCCCTGGTGGCGCAGCGGTTGAGTGTCCGCCTGCCAGTGCGGGGGACGCGGGTTCGTGCCCCGGTCCGGGAGGATCCCGCGTGCCGCGGAGCGGCTGGGCCTGTGAGCCATGGCTGCTGGGCCTGTGCGTCCGGAGCCTGTGCTCTGCAACGGGAGAGGCCGCGCGGGGAGAGGCCCGCGTACCACAAAAAAAAAAAAAAAAAAAAAAAAATTACACATGTGATAAATGAATACCTTCTCTTTGCAAAAAATCAAAAAGATATTACAACTTAATATTCCTATTAATCACCCCTCCCTATTCCTATTCTTCCTGTCCCCATCCCCAAAGGTAACCACAGTCACAGTTCGGTGTGGAGCTTTCCAGATCTTATTCTAGGTATTTCATGTGGCTATTCGTGCTCCACTGCACTGGAGGGACAAATACAGCACCCTCAGGCATTGGCCCCCTGCCTGGATGACTTCCCCTGACACAGACCAGTACCTTGCATGTAGCTGAGCAGCTCCACTTGGTAACCGGCTGGTTTGCAAATCCTTCTCCTCGGAAATTACAGCTTGCCAATGTGCAAGTGGCTCTCTCCCCTGCTCCAGACCATGCCGTGAATATTAGGTATGTTCCTTTTGGTTTATGTTTTCACCCCTTCCCCTCTTTACACCATTTTTCCTCATCGCCTTTTAACCAGAACACTTGGGTCCCTTTTTCTCTTTAGGATAGCAATGGTTCTTTTTGTTGCTGACTGGGAAAAGTACTTAGGTAAATATCAGTGTGGACTGTAAAATAAGCTTAAGATAGCTCTTTTCTACCATGGGCTAATTTACTACCTCCTTCTTTTTTTGCACCTTTTTCTTCAGTTAACAGAACCTGTGAGCCAGTGATAGAGAAAATAAGTTATTTTAAGGTTGACAGACTGCCTGAAGTCAGCCCCGGGGATTGTCACTAGACTAGATATACACGGTTGCCCCGGCTCCCTGTACACTGCTTCTGCAGCCCCTTCCGAGCTTGGCAGTAGGGCGCTCGGGAGGAAAGGGGGACATATTTGCAGGGGAGAAGCTGGTGTTGCTGACCTTTATGGAGATAGGCAAGTGGGGCTTGGAGTCCAGAGGGACCAACCTCGGCCTCTGTGCCTATGCACCCCAGAGCCCCTATCCAGCCTGGAGCCCTGGCTGTGCACTCCAGAGCCCCCTTCCAGCATGCAGATCTCTAGGTACAGTTCTGGGTAGAGACCATGCACGACACCAATCATATGGCCATGATGCTGAAAGGGGAGGCGGCTCATCTTCCCTGCAGAGATGGAAGTCAGACCTCAGGGCCTTTCTTGCTATACGTAGCAGACTGTGGACACACACTTGGTCCTTGCTGGTGTTATCTGAGGCACCAGTCAGGGGGTTAAACCAGCTGGAAGGAATGTGGAGAATAATGGAGGAATCAGCCACTGCCTACACCCCCCAGGTAGGGGCAGGGAGACGAGAGAGCGCCAGCCACTGTGGTCCAGAAACTGCCCCAGCCTCTGGGAGTCACAGGTGGGTGGTCACAGATGCTGCCACCCTCCCCCGTAGGGGTGGACACCATGCTGCGGGGGTCTTGTCAAAGCTCATCTGCTTCCTGATGAAGGAGGGCTGGGGGGAAGGTGAGTGGCCTGAAAGATGAGAAGAATGGAGAGAGGGGAAGGAATCTGGGTGAAGTTTTGGTCAAGTTTGCCATCCCCATTCATCTTCTCTGTCTCAGGACTCCTAATATGAAAACCAGCCAACGTGTACTTTACTCAGCCATTCATCCCGGAGTCCTGCTTATGGACAGAAATGCAGTGTAATAACTGCCACCACAAGGTGGCAGCAGCATCTCCTTGTCTGTGTTCAACTAGCCTAGTGGGCACATTTTCTTTACTACAGAAGAAATGGCTTTCTCCCCACTTGTACTTTCAGAAACAAGTTGCTCTTTGAGGACCCGAGGATCTTCACAGCACTTATCACAAGGAGTTTTCTGAATGTTTCTCTTTTCTTAAATTAATGTCTTGGAAAAAATGAGGTCATGCATTAGCAGGTGCCTCTTCTGTCTTTGCCTAACAGCCAGTATTTAAAATCTAACTCTTCGTATCTGTGAAGCCAGTGGTTTTGCAATGGGATTAGGGGGACAAGGGAAGGTGACCAGATGTTCTAATTGAGGCAGACAGTCTTGGTTCTGGCAATGAGCAGGTGCTCCGGAAGAAGTCCCAGGCAGGCTCTGCTGTGCCCCTTATCTGAACCGAGCTGATGAGCTGGCCCCTTTCCAGAGGAGGGTGACCAGAGCAGACAGGGATCTGGAAACCAGGCGCAACCGGGACATGTGGAGGCGAAGGGGAACGTTTGCTGAGGAAGAGGAGATGTGAACGCTGCAGTTAGACATTTGAAGGGCTGTTGTGGAGAAGACAGGTGGTTGGAATCAGATTGGTTAAATGCTAATTATGGAAGGGACCTTAGAAATCCCATCAAACACACTCCCCAGTTTACAAAAGGGGAAAGTGAGGCCAAGAGAGTGACACTTTCCTAGTGTCACACAACTGGCTGGTAATAGAGCTAGGACAAGAACATTGACCTGGACTATACCCAAATATGGTCACCCATCAGGTTGTAAGCTGTACCCAAGGTGGGGGGAGGGAGGGTGATGGCTTCTGTTTAGTGTTGAAGCAGAAACTGAATGTCCATAGAGAGAGTTCCTGAATTGCACAGAGGGCTGGCCACAGCCCAGCCACTAGAAAACCTCTGCGGTTACTTCTCGGGTTCTCTGCCCCTGTGCCGTTGCCGTGGGACTCTTTCAATAACCGGCAGATAATCGGCAGATAATTCATTGTGTGTAGTTGGGTGAGGTGAGGGTCGGAAAGGCAGGCCCCAGGAAAGGCAGGCCTTCAGAAAAGGCCACGTTTATGTGCTCCTCCACAACAGGAGGCTAGGGAGTTCTCCGGCCTGGGATCCCCTAGTGTTCTTGCCCTTGCAGAGTCCCCAGGCTCTGACTTGGGGGTGGGGTGGGGGGAATGGAGCCAGGAGAAAGGAGCATTGCAGGATTCTCTACGCAGCAGCCAGGCCCTTGGAAAGGGGGCGGGGCTACTTGTGATCTGAACTAGAAGCTCCCATTTGCCAGCTTCACAGAACCCCACTCTTGTCTTTATCCCTGAAAAATCCTTCTAAAGCCCTATATGATATTAATGTTCTATCAGCTTTCCATGTGTTTGTTTATTCTTTGTTAAGGTGCCTGCCTGACCTGGGCACGAGGTTTCATCACACCTTGCATGCCTTTTTTTTTCTTTTTTTAAAATTGATGTATGGCTGATTTACAATATTGTGTTAGTTTCAAGTGTACAGTAAAGTGATTCAGTTTCATATATGTATATATTCTTTTTCAGATTCTTTTCCATTATAGGTTATTACAAGATATTGAATATAGTTCTCTGTGCTATACAGTAGGTCCTTGTTGTTTATTTTATATATAGTAGTGTGTATAGGTTAACCCCAAACTCCTAATTTATCCCTCCCCCTTTGCTTTAACCATAAGTTTGTTTTCTATGTCTGTGAGTCTATTTCTATTTTGTTAATAAGTTCATTTGTATCTTTTTTAAGATTCCACAAGTAAATGGTACCATGTGATATTTGTCTTTCTCTGACTTACTTAGCTTAGTATGATAATCTCTAGGTTCATCTGTGTAGCTGCAAATGGCATTATTTCATTCTTTTTATGGCTGAGTAATATTCCATTGTATATATACCACATCAAAAAGACAACATACGAAATGGGAGAAAATATTTGTAAACAATGTGACCGACAGGGCTTAATTTCCAAAATATACAAACAGCTTATACAGTTTAACATAAAAATAAACAAACAACCCAATCAAAAAATGGGCAGAAAACCTAAATAGACATTTCTCCAAAGAAGACATACAGATGGCCAACAGGCACAAGAAAAGATGTTCAATATCACTAACTATCAGAGAAATGCAAATCAAAACTACAACAAGATATCACCTCACACCAGTCAGAATGGCCATCATCAAAAAGTCTACAAATAATAAATGCTGGAGAGGGTGTGGAGAAAAAGGAACCCTCTTGCACTGTTGGTGGGAACGTAAATTGGTGCAGCCACCATGGAAAACAGTATGGAGGTTCCTTAAAAACTAAAAACAGAACCACCATACGACCCAACAATCCCACTCTTGGGCATATAACCAGAGAAAACTCTAATGTGAAAAGATATATGCTCCCAATGTTCACAGTAGTACTATTTACAATAGCCAAGACACGGAAGCAACCTAAGTGTCCATGGACAGATGAATGGATAAAGAAGATGTGGTACATATATGTGCCTTTGATGATTATCTGGGTGATGAAGAAATGAGTGCAGGCCATTCCCTAGATATGAGACACTGCAGCAATTAATTAAGCACTTAATGACTATTTTCTTAAGAGGATAGGAGTGACAGCAGTACCCAGAGGAAAATGAGGTCCTTCCACTGCATTCAGCCAGAGAGTGGAAAGGTCATGCTAGAAGAAACGAGGGCAATTATGCTTCCCAAATGTGTCCCACATACCATAGGGATGCTGAAATGACCTAGGCGTGAAGAGGAACATTTCCAAATGGAATTGTTGTGTACATATTTTCAAGTGTGCTAGAAATCCATAGCTGGTGTATGAAATTTATTTGCTTAGAATGAGACTAAAGCAATTACTTAAGTTAAAAAAGTTGGTAGGTTAGAAAAATGACAGCTGATACTAAGTGTGGTGTGCCTAGTCTTGTACTAAGTGCTTGATAGGTAGTCCCTCATTTAACCTTCTCACAGCCATCCTATGAGTTGAATTCCATTTTACAGGAAAGTAAATTAGAGCAAAGAAAAATTGCATAACTTGTCCAAATTCACACAGTTATAAGGGGCAGACCTGTCTGGCTGCCGACAAACTCAGATCTGTCGGAATTCAGAGTCTGGACCCGGAACACCATGAGATATGGCTCTCCAAAATGTAATCACTCCTCCTCCCCAACAGAGGGGCTTTGTTTTTGCTGGATCCACAGTGCAGAGTAGGGCCTTAACAAATCTTTGTTGAATGGATGAATGAAAGAATGAGTAGCACATGATAGATGCTGATTCAGGCAAAAGTCATAAGTTGGTACATGGATGCCTGAAGCTTAGGAAACCCTGACCTAGTTTAATGGTTTCAAAGTGTGTTCTCAGGAACTACCCTGGGATTCAAGCCGCAGAGGAGCCTCTGGGGCTGCTATGAGAAGGGGGGGAGGTCAAGAGGCAGGTTTCCAACCCATTCTATCAGCTTCAACCAGGACAGCTCTCTCTTTTTTTTATCGATTATTTCCCCTCCTCCCACTTTAATTTTTGAAAGTCTTTACTGCTGCTGCAATCAAGACAAAACAAAGCAAATACCAAACAAACAACAAATAACACCTCATAACGAAAACCTCCCAGTGATCCCAGTGCGATAACCTCATGATACAGATGAAGAAACAGTCCCAGAGAAGGAAAGTTTAGAACAAAGCTAGAACTTGAATCCAGTCTCTCTGACCCTTCTCCCAGCGCTTATTCCATCACACTGAGAAAGTGATATTTGAAGTTTTGTTGGAAAACATCATTGTAGTACTGATGTCTGTATCTAGTTTGTGGAAAGATAGCTGTAGGGTCCAAACCTGACCTACACAGAGATGCATTTTAAATGCTGGGTATTCCCCTCTACAAAAATGTCTTAGGTGAGTTCAATTCCCATCATTCACTTACATAAAGAACAGGTAGGGCTTCCCTGGTGGCGCAGTGGTTGAGAATCCGCCTGCCGATGCAGGGCACACGGGTTCGTGCCCCGATCCGGGAAGATCCCACACACAGCGGCTGGGCCCGTGAGCCATGGCAGCTGAGCCTGCGCGTCCGGAGCCTGTGCCCCTCAATGGGAGAGGCCACGGCAGTGAGAAGCCCGCGTACCACAAAAAAAAAAAAAAAAAAAAAAAAAAAAAGAACAGGTAATTTGGAAGCATAAATTTAGGAGGAGTAGGTGGAATTAGCCAATCCCATCTTTCAAAAAGGATTTAGTACACATTGTAACAAAATATATTGCTCAAACGAAGGTGACTTAATAAATCATAGTTCAAACCGTAAACATAGATAAAAGATAATGTTATTACACATACATGGTAAGTGCAAGATGAACTGTAGACAAAAAGTGACTCATTAAGCAATAGGAAGAAAGCCCTTCCAACTAGGGTGGCTTCAATGCTTTAAGATACCAGCAACTCCTGAGGGGGCCTTGAAGGATTGATGGGGTCCAAGCATTCATGATACAGGGAGGGGGGAGACTTTGGGGAAGGCAGGTAAGGATTTTGGAAATACTTTTACGATTGGAGCTGGGGCATTGGGCTGGGTAGCTGATGAACGTGGTAACATCCTTAGGCAGAACATCTGTTATACCGTTTACTTGAACTAAATGATGGGAAAGAATTTTTAAACATTTAAAATAATGTGGAAATCAAAGAGGTATGCATTATTATCAATAGTAGTAAATTTATCATTTAAAAATAACTGTTTCCTTCAACTATATGCAATGTAAGATTTTTATTCTTTAAGATCTATAATTGTTTCAAAATCACATATTTGTCCAATTTTATGGAATAAATGTAAATTGTTAAATGTAAATCAACTTTAAAAATCAAAATCCTATTTCAAAGGAACTGGAGATTTTTTTACTTAATATAATCATACTGTGAATTTTTGTTGTTAAGTACTGAATCACTGTACATGAAAAATTACAGGTGTTGTGTTTTAGAGGAAATAGGACATGACACATTCATTCTAAAAATAAGACTTATTGTGAAGAATAATTTGTGAGATTACTAAGAAAACTCAGAAAAGATAAGTAATGAGAGAAAAGTACTGAGGATTAAATCAGAAAACCTTAATAAAATAGCATTATACTCATACAATAATACACATAAATCAATGGAACCAAAAAATATACTAGTTCATAAGAGGATTTTATATCTGACAAGGAGGGTGCATTACTTTCCTAGGGCTGCTGTAATGACGTACCACAAACCGAGTGGTTTAAAACAACAGAAATTTATTGTCTCACAGTTCTGGAGGCTAGAAGTCCAAATTCAGGACAATGCTCCCTCTGGAGATGCTGAGGAAGAATCCTTCCTTGGTTTTTCCTAGCTTCTGATAGTTGGTGGCCATCCTCAGTGTTCCCTGGCTTGTGGCAACATGACTACAGTCTCTGGAGCCGCCTTCATATGGCCATCTTCGCCCTGTGTATCTTAGTCTTCGCTTGGAGTTCTCCTCTCTGTCTGCTTCTTTTCTTCTTATAAGGGCAAGCATCCTATTGGATTACGGGCCCACCCTACTCCAGCGTGACCTTAGCTTAACTAACTACGTTCTCAATGACCCTATTTTTAAATAAGGTCATTCTGAAATACTGAGGCTTAGGACTTTCAACATATCTTTCTGGAGGACACATGTCAATCCATAATGGATGGTATCACAAAATTGTAGGGAAAGAAACCATTGCTCAAGAAATGACAATTTATTTAAGTCTTTTGGACAAAAAATAAAGTTGGTTGGACACACCTTACACTTCAGCCCTCAATAAATTTCAAATGGATTAAAATTAAACCTAAAATATGAAAAAGTAAAACAGAAAAATAGAAGAAAAATGACTACATCCTAGGAGGTCAAAGACTCTAACTATAGAAGCAGTAGTAGATGTTTGTCTAAATTTGTCAGAAACCCTTAAAATTAAAAAAAATGAAAAAAAAATACTAAGGCAGGGAAAACACTTGCAATAAATATGAGAAACATATGCAGAATTCTTCAAACTCAATAAGAAAAACACTAATGCAACAATAGAAAAAATGGACAAAAACTGTGAACAGTTAGTATATTTCAATCAGACTTTAATGCCAGATGTATGTTTTACATATTCAATAATAAATTTAATGTAAAACCTGCATAAACAATAGGATAACCATGAAAAGTATGTCTAAATATATGAGCAGAAAAGACCTGAAGGTAAATACCTCAAAATGTCAAGAGGGGTTTTCCCTTGGTGCTGGAATTACTGTTGATTTTTATTTTCTTCCGTATATTTTCTGTATCTACCCAATACACATGTATTCTTTTTACAGATAAAAAAATTTTTCTTTTAAAGGCTACCCACTCCAATTTATTTCTGTGCAAATAAAGATTGCTAAAATTGAATTGCTTAATGTAAAATTATAGCCCTAGTATACTAAATTAGTTTTCCAAACTGATGTAACATAAATCCAAAAATGCACAAAGTTGGCTCGAGACTGCTTGTATGTTAGAGATATATGTGTGTCATATCATTTTTTTGGTTTTACTGCATATCTGAATGTTCTGAATTTCCTTTTCAGAACAAATAGTACATACCAGCATTAGTTTTGTTGCTTTAAATGGGCCCTTTAAGTGGCTTGGCTTCCCAAGAGAAGTTCTTTGAGAATCTCAGATCATGGGAACAGGGTCAGGAATATGCAGACAGAGACTTCAGGCAGAATTTGGCTTTTAGACAACTTCCCCCAACTTGGGGGACCTTTTTTATACTCCAAGGTGCTCTTCTCTCCCTCTCTTCAGTCAGATTCCAGTTGCTGCCTTTCTAGTGCATCTGACTGGACTATAAAAGCAAAGCCATTAGTCACCTAATCACTGGTGTGCATCTCTGCTAGTATCTTAAATGAAGACCTAAGGAATTTTTGGTTGTGGGAAGCTGTGTGTGTGTAGGTTGTACAGAGGGTGGGGAGAGGCCTTTTTTTTCTTTTTGAGGTGAAAGAAATTTCCGGTAATCTTCATTGCCATTGTTCTAATTTCTCTTTACTCTTCTAAAAAGGTCAATGACTCTTTGAACAAAGTAGCCCCAATTCACAGTACCCAACACTTGGGAAGTGACCAAAGGTAGTGAGGGAACTATGCCTGTATATTACAGGGTAGCAAGTTTGGAGGAATTTGAGCACCATCCCTTTTTATTTTTAAAATAATTAATTAATTAATTAATTATTGTCTGTGTTGGGTCTTCGTTGCTTCACGCAGGCTTTCTCTAGTTGCGGCGAGCGGGGGCTACTCTTTGTTGCGGCGCACGGGCTTCTCTTGTTGCGGAGCACGGGCTCTAGGCGCGTGGGCTTCAGTAGTTGTGGCACGCGGGCTCAGTAGTTGTGGCGCATGGGCTTAGTTGCTCTGCGGCATGTGGGATCTTCCCGGACCAGGACTCAAACCCGTGTCCCCTGCCTTGGCAGGCAGATTCTTAACCACTGGGCCACCAGGGAAGTCCCAGACCACCATCCCTTTTGACCTGTAAAATAAAATATACTCAGGGTTATAGTGTCTTTAACCCCCATCTCTGGTTTGTGACTGAGTTGGGGCAGATCTGCATTTTACTTGCAGATGGTCACTTAATATTTGTCTCATGAGTTTCACAGTTCTTGCCTTGATGGGATATAATTAATATAGTCAAATTGCATCACTAGGCTAGCTGACCATATATAAATTGTTAAATATAAATGGATAAACAGAGGCTCATTTTTTCCACCTGGCCCCATCTAATGGCAAAGGAAGTAGAACTGCCAAAAGCTAAGCCTGTGTTTTGAAATCAAGTAATTATTCTGTGGAGAAACTGACACAGGAAGGCACAGTGGCAAGCCAAGCATACCCCTGACTAATGGGGTGTGTGGCATGTTAAATTGCCTTAAATTCCCTGAAGTGGTAGGTCTCTGGCAGGCTGAAAACAAAAGTCAGGAAAGTGCTGATTCAAAATATATTGGTCATTTCTATTTGGAAGTGGATACTTTAAGCCAATCCCCCTTGGCGTTCCTGTACTTTCATAACTCTTGTTGCCTTATCAGTATTTCTGGAGACATGACCTTGTTGGTTGGCCAGGTTCTAGACTAGAAGAAATTGTGCGTCCAGCTCTGGCATTTGCCCCTTTGGAAAATGAGTGAACTGCTCAAAACTGTATAAAAATCCTTTCTCAGATCTCCAGAGGGGATGATTTTCTCCTAGACTACGCAACCCAGCTATTGATACCCTCTCCCTGTGTCTGGCTGGTTAATTAACCTGGGCATGAAATTCTGGAGCTTCCCTCTCCTTTCATTCTCTCTCCCTCCCATTTTGCTTTTCTTCTCTTCTCTTCCTTCTTTCTCAAAGCAAAACACATTCCTCAACTTGCCTCTTGAATCTCAATTTAACATTTTTTTCACTTGAAGCCTGATCTTGAGGTCTTGTCTTACCCTCAGTCCCAATCAGTTTATCAAAATATTTTTTCCAGATAAACATAGAGCACTTCCTCAGAGGAATTCCAGTGAGTAAATTTTCTCTGTCTCATTCTATTTATAACAGTGATGTTATGGAACCTGCAAAGTATAATATTAAAGACAAAACATTGCCTTACTTAAAAAATAAACAATATTTATGATGCAATCCTTATGTATTGATCACTCTCCAAGTGATTTCCTTGCCTTCTCTCGCTAACTAACCTTTCTGGCAACCCTAAAAAATAAGTGTTTTATTCCCTGTTATTAAGCAACTTGTCCAAAATCACACAGCTAGTAAGTGGTGAAGGTGGGATTTGGACCTAGGAGTTTGGTTTTTACTATGACATACACTTACATCTAGGGAGGCATGAAGGACATTAATTTTTTAAAAATTTCTTTTTGACATTAAGTTTTGGACCAGGTATGAACAGAGAAGCAGGAGAGAGTATTAGATAAGTAAAATATATTTGGGAATAGGTACTCAAAAACTGCTTTATTAATTTATTAAATATTCTCTATTTTAGAATTGCTTTTTTTCACTGCTATAAAATTATTTGTTTATTGTCATCATTCATTTGTATATTGAGCATTTTTGCATTCCTTTTTATTTATTTATTTTTTTTTAGTTTATTCTTTTTTATTGAATGAAAGATTCTTTTTTTTTTTTTTTAACATCTTTTTTGGAGTATTGGTTTACAATGGTGTGTTAGTTTCTGCTGTATAACAAAGTGAATCAGCTATACGTAAACATGTATCTCCATATCTCCTCCCTCTTGTGTCTCCCTCCCACCCCTCTAGGTGGACACAAAGCACCGAGCTGATCTCCCTGTGCTATG
>NC_041223.1:27060185-27086224 GCF_002837175.3 Physeter macrocephalus | reverse complement strand
ATGTGTTAGCATACGGTATTTGTTTTTCTCTTTCTGACTTACTTCACTCTGTATGACAGACTCTAGGTCCATCCACCTCACTACAAATAACTCAATTTCCTTTCTTTTTATGGCTGAGTGATATTCCATTGTATATATGTGCCACATCTTTATCCATTCATCTGTCCATGGACACTTAGGTTGCTTCCATGTCCTGGCTATTGTAAATAGAGCTGCAATGAACACTGTGGTACATGACTCTTTTAGAATTATGGTTTTCTCAGGGTATATGCCCAGGAGTGGGATAGCTGGGTCACATGGTAGCTCTATTTTTAGTTTTTGAAGGAACCTCCATACTGTTCTCCATAATGGCTGTATCAATTTACATTCCCCCCAACAGTGCAAGAGGGTTCCCTTTTCTCCACACCCTCTCCAGCATTTATTGTTTGTAGTGAATCAAAGATTCTTTAAATTCTATAGTGCTTTACAATTTTCAAAAGTTTCACACACATGATTTCATATAATCTCAAAATAACGCTTTTTTAAATGCCCTGCCCCTATATTGCCCCTCCTCCCTTCCCTCTCCTCACAGGTAACCACTAGTTTGTTCTCTGTATCTGTGAGTCTGCTTCTTTTTAGTTTTATTGACTAGTTTGTTGTAGTTTTTAGATTCCACATATAAGTGATATCATACAGCATTTATCTTTCTCTGTCTGACTTATTTTAATGCCCCCCAAGTCCATCCATGAGGCTGTAAATGGCAAGCCTTCATTCTTTTTTATGGCTGAGTAGTATTCCACTGTGTATATACACCACATCTTCTTTATCCATTCATCTGTTGATGGACACTTACGTTGCTTCCATACCTTGGCAATGGTAAGTAATGCTGCTATGAACATTGGGGTGCATGTATCCTTTTGAATTAATGTTTTTGTTTCTCATTTGGTATGTGAGCTAGTCTAGGCACAAAACAGTTCTTGACTTCATGTTTGAGTTCTGTCTTCCAACCAGTTCAGAACCCAAGGAGGAAGTTGGGGAGGGGATGGGAGGTGGTGGTTAGGGGTGGCTTTTGTACCCTGCCAAACTCCACTCCTAGCTCCTAAATGAGGGATGGTCCTTCAGTCTCAGCCCTTAGGGCCAGGGCCCCATCCTACTCTGTTGGACATCCCTTTCTATTTAGATTTTCATCTCTCCTTGGACTCTCTGTCTCCTCCCTGTTGGGTCTTCTAGCCCCTTCTGACCTCTGCTGCCTCCAGGGAAGAATGCCACTCACTTATCCATTCTGGATGGGGTGGGCTGAAAATGACCTTGGATAGTGTATGTGTGACATCTGCAAGACAATCAGTACATATGCCCCTAGACTTTCTGTGTAGTTTTTAGGCCCTCTCTCTAGAACTGCGATCCCTAATGCCCTCTTCTCATATCTTGGCTTCTGTAGGTATCAAGCCCAGAAGGGTATATGGTGGTGAGAGTCAGAGGATAGAAACCATTTTTCTTCTATAAGCCATTGCTTTTATATCTCTGTGCTCCTGAATATCAACAATGAGTATACTTTAATATTATAAAATGTACTTTTTGGCAAATGGGAGAATAGTGACTATTGCTTGGAAGGGACCACATAATTTTATATATATATTTTTTGCTTAAAACAACACACTCATACAATCATTATTACTACCATTACACCATTTTTTAAATATGAAAGGACTTTCATATATATCATTTTACTTAATCCTCACAACAATTTTTAGGAAGGTAAGTTAGATATGATTATATGTTGTGAATCACAAGTTTGTATATTTTCCTTATTTCCTATTTACATTTTCTGGCCTGTGATTGTTATGTTCATGAAGATATGCTATCTTACCGTGTCTGGTTAGTTTTTCTAAACTGTTTTCCATGGATTAACCTCTGTTTTATTCTTTTTTATTTCTTGGATTGACAGGATATAAAAATATTAAATAATAGTTTTACATTTGACATTTTTTTATTGGTACTGACTTTAAAGAGAATGGCTCCAATATTTCCCCACTTTTTCCTATTTTTAAATTTTATTTTCCCTTTGTATTTTTGTGAATGCTTTTTTCTTTTCAGATAGCAAAATTATCATACATCATAAAAATTGTGGAAAATATAAAAAAATCACAAAGAAGAAAATTAGAATAAGTTAATATAAAAAACTCCACTTAGAAATAAACCTATAAACTATATTTTGTCTATTCCTTCTAGCTTCTCATTTCTCTCAATTTTATACTATCATAAATTATTAAAACTCCCAATTGTTATACATTTTTAATGTTTATAATTTTCCTATATTTTAAGGGATGCCATAATAAACATTTACTTACATATATATTAGAATACTTCTGGTAAGTTCCTAGTAACATTGCATAATCAATTTTAAAGCTTTTGATGAATTATACCAGATGGTTATTCAGAAAGTTTTACCAATATATGCTTTTAAAAACATTGCATGAGTCTATGTATTTTACCACGTGCTAAATAATCTTAGGTATAATCATTATTTCAATCTTTGCCTACTTGATTAGTAAAGTAATACTTTAGTGTTGTTTCATTTTGTATGTTAAACTCTGATGAGGCTGAGTATTTTTGTGTGTATGAATTGCCTTTTCCCATCCTTTGCTCATTTTTTTTTAATCGAGGAGCTAATAAAAGAAAAAACCTTACTCTAAGAACTTTCTATACTAAATATATTAATCCCTTGTCTATTACATATTATAATTAGCCTGTTATTTGCCTTTTTAATGGCGTTTTAACAATGTTTTTGAATTTGAAAATTATGAATGGTTATTGAATTTTATCAAGTATCTTATTGATACTTATTAATAGTTTTTCTTATTTTAAAATCTATATACGTGATACATTGCAGGAAGAAAAATAAACCATATGTTGGACTATCCTTGTAGTCCATAAACTCTTTTAGACATGACATAATTTTGTTTGACTCTGATGATATTTTTCAGGAGAACAAATCATTTCGTGTTATTAGAGATGCCAATTATTTCCTGCCTTGGGGATTCTTCCACAGCTGAGCTGTGACACCGCCTTCCCAACTCCAAGTATCAGGTGACTGCTCTAGAATTGGACACCTGACCAGAGGGTTTCCTCAGTAGACTCACCAGTGACCAGGCTGGCATGACTCTTAGGAACGTGGAACTTTGAGTGATTCAGTGGTGAGCACCTGAGCTGCAGGTGTGTTGGGCCACATACAAGATAAACAAGCAGATATGCAAGAAACCCTGTGGTTCCTGAGAGGTGGAAGGTGCAGGGTGGGTTCTTGAGGGCTCTTGAGTTTCTCAAATTTCCAATGAGTCTCAAAGGCACTGTCTGCCCCTGGATTCTGAGCCCCTCCAGGGTTCTTTCAATCATATACTTTCCTTTCTTTTAAGGTAGTTGGAGATTTCTGACTTACACAACCAAAAAGCCTTCAGTTGACACTCAGGATGTCACTGGCCTCCTTCAAAAATACGAAAAGGGGCTTCCCTGGTGGCTCAGTGGTTGAGAATCCGCCTGCCAATGCAGGGTTCGAGCCCTGGTCTGGGAAGATCCCACATGCCGAGGAGCAACTGGGCCCGTGAGCCACAGCTACTGAGCCTGCAGGTCCGGAGCCTGTGCTCCGCAACAAGAGAGACCGCGTTACTGAGAGGCCCGCGCACCGCGATGAAGAGTGGCCCCAACTAGAGAAAGCCCTCGCACAGAAACGAAGACCCAACACAGCCCCCCCCGCCAAAAAAGAGAACAAAAAAAAGAAGGGGACTAACTCAGCACTATCTGATCTGGAAGTTTCCCTTCAGCCCCACAGTTCTATGAGTCTATGGAATTAATGGTCCCCTTTATTGGGACAGTTCCTAAACCCAGCTTGGTAGAACTCTAGAATAACAAAGATTCAGTGAAAACCAGGAGCCAGATGGCAATGTGTTAAGACAGACCTCTTAAGACAGGAAGACATTTCCAATTTTCGAAAAATTGTGTTTCCTTAAAACCTGAAGGAGCATTTTGCTTCTCAGTCACTGAATTGAACGAGTACCTCTGCTTCCTAAACAGTGTAATTTCAGCTGTCTGTCTGTGCTTCTCTTCACGTACCTCAGACTGGGCATCTGGCAGTGACAGGTAATCAAATCATATCAAGGGACACTAAGCCATCTGCCTTGATCTCAGCCCTCAGAACTGAGCTATTGGAAAGGGTTTCAGCTTTTCAAAATCTGGAGCTTGCAAGCCCGCATGGTCCAGTTTTCTCAATGAAAGTATTGATTTAGGTCTTTAAAAATAATTCCCAGCCTTGCTGACATCAAGGAGACAACTCATAGCATCAAGATAAAAGAGAATCAGGCTCTGAATAAAGCCATTCAATTTTCTCTTACACACAAAAGTCTGAAATGCTCGCCTTCAATAGCCAAAAAAGAGCAGCAAGATAATTAGGACTTTAGGATTAAGAAAGCACAGTGTTGGGAGGTAATGAGGAGGTTGAGGGTGACAGCAATTCCTGGGCTGCTGTCAGATGGGATATATGAAGAGGGATGGAGCTTATGCTTGATGCAAAGAAGGATACCTTTATTTCCATTAAAGACTTGAATGTACAACAAACATCAAAACTGACTGGCTTTTAAATTACTTTTAAATCCCTTAGTATCTTAGTCAGTTTGCTATAGCAGATTACAATAGACTAGATGACTTAAACAACAAATGTTTATTTCTCATGTTTCTGGAGGCTAGAAATCCAAGATCAGGGTGCCAGCATGCTCTTAATGAGGGTCCATGTGGTTATGTCCTCACATGGCCTTTCCTTGGCATGTGCACAAAAAAAAGAGGGAGAGAGATCTCATGTCTCTTCCTCTTTTTATAAGGGCACTTATAATCATGGGGGCTCCACCCTTAGGACCTAATTTCCTATTTACCACCACCAAATACCATCAAATAGGGGATAAAGTGTTTCGACAAAAGAGTTTTGAGAGGACACAAACATTCAGACCATAGCACTTGAGAATATGTATTCTATTCAGGGATCTTTGGATTGCATCTTAGGTTGAGTTTCCCAGAAGTGGACCCTGAGAAAAGGATTCATGGGAAAGTAGTTTATTAGGAAATGTCCCTAGGAGAAACTGGTAGGGGAGTGGGATTGTGCAAGAGTGTCAGATCAATATCTCACAGGGCATAACTCTTACTCAATCCTGCAGTAAGTAAAACCATCCAGAGTAAGGCAAGGGTTACAAATAGCTCCCAGGGGATGTAAATTCCCGGGCAGTTACAGCTCTTAAGACCAACAGGCTGGGCAGCCTGAGAGTAGTCCTCTAACAAAGAGCTGCAGGTACTGGTTGGTAGGAGTGAAAGCACCTTGAGGGAAGGCCCTTGTGCAGGAAAAAGATCCCATAGGGTGTGGATGGTGCAAAAACAGCAAGTTGCAAGAAACAAAAACCCACCCAAGGTAACGTAAGCAAAGGGGTATCTCAGTTAAGATTTCATTTGGCTGCATATAATAAAAACTGGATTCAGCACGCAAACAAAAGAGTTTATGTTTCTAATAAAATAAGAAGTTCAGAAGTTGGTAGTCTGGGATTGGTGTAGCTGCTTCCTGATGGTATCAATGAACAGTGTTCCAGCTCAACCTTCTTGCTTTTTGCTTCATGCTTGCAAGACGGCTCTTCTACCTCCAGCCTCATGTGTGCATTCCTGTAGGAAGAAGAGGAACAGAAAGAAGGCCATATGTGTATCAGGAAAACAAACAGCAGAAATCTAGAGCAGCCTTCTGATTATTTTTTATTGGCTCTGAGTTGCATAATTACCTTTAGATGTAAGGAATTCTGGGAAGTGGCATATGGCTCCCCTGAAAAGACTAACTTTTCTTTTAGTAAAGAAGAGAGAAAGGACAATGACTGGGCATCCAATAGGGGATTTTTTTGCAAAAATACAGTGGGCCATCTTATGGGCATCCAAGGACAAGACACATGCACAGCTTGGATTCCTGAGGGATGGTGCCAGAACTGGCCAATGAGGAGGTTGTGTTTTGTAAGTTAAGTCTGAATAGATAATGCAACAGTGGCCGCAGTAGCCATAGCCCTGGAGAGAGGAGGGCCCGCGTGTGAAGACGATGCTAGGACCCATGGTGGATGCCTGTCTGCTGATCTGGTCGTGGAGCCCATCTCTGGGGCACTGACACAGATCTTAAATCTTTGGCCAAGAACTGCTGGAGCTCAGCTGGTAAAACTTTGTCAGCAAATGATTACTAAATTAAAAAAGACACATGGGCATTGTAATAAATATCAGTGAGTTACTAGAGTTCTTCATAATTTAAAATCTCTGGTTTTGAAAACTGCTGCAACATTGCCAAATAAATATCCACAAGCCTAGAAATAGAAATTAAATAAGACCATCACATTTGATGGAAAAGAACACTATTGTCATATGAAGCATCAGATGAACCAATTATTAATGAAGAAGATAATTTTAAAATTAGTTTTCTCTTGTAATGGAAGATACAGTGATAGAATACTTAAACAGGTGTTTGAATTATATATAAATCATGAAGTCAGATTTCTGTATAACCTCCACAAGTTACAGGAAATATAAGAGGAAATGTTAACATGCCATTGTTCAAATTTACATTTAAAATTAGATCCAGACATGAAAGGGATTTGTATGAAGGATTATTTTTTAAGAAAAATTGTGCTGCAAGAATCATCAGCTCTAGATGTACTGATATTTGTATTTCAAAATAAATAATCAGAAAATTTCCCCAAAGCTTTCACAGCCTATAAAATACTCTTAACAGCTCCAGTAACTGGAGTTATCAGAAAATAGATGCTCCTCAAAATGAAAAATGTTCAAAAATCATTTACAATCTTGAATTTTCCAAGAGCACCTCACATTGCTTTCAATATCAATTGAAAATGAAGTTGCTAAAAGTATAAATTTTGATGGCCTAATAATTATGTTTGCAGTAGTCAGCCAGAAAAGTCTAATGATCAGTCAAGCCATCACACTAATAAACTATTATTTATTGTGGATCGTGACACAAAAAAATATTATTTTGTTCATTTTGTAAGTTCAATTTGTAAATGATTCCTATGTGTCACTATTATTCCCTTCTTATGGACTGAATTCTGTCCCCTGCCCCCAATTCATATGTTGAAATCCTAACCTTCTATGTGACTGTAGTTGGAGACAAGGCAGTTAAAGAAGTAATCAAAGTTAAATAAGGTCATAAGGCTTGGGCTCTAATCTCATAGGACAAGTGTCCTTATAGGAAGAGGGAGAGACACTCGACATCTCTCTCTTTCTGTGTGCACAGAGTGAGGGTTGTATGAGATACACCAAGAAGGCAGCCATCTGCAAGCCAGGAAGAGAGGTCTTACCGGAAACCCTAGTGGCACCTTGATCTTGGACTTCTAGTCTCCAGAACTGTGAGAAAATAAATTTCTGTTTCGTAAGCCACCCAGTATGTGATACCTTGTTAGGGCAGCCTTAGCTGACTAATATACCCCTGTACATTTTATAAATAATTTTAAAGGAAAAATCTTTATATTTTAGTACCTTTAGTGGCATTTTCCCCCTTGCTTTTGAATAGGGGGGTCCACACTTCCATTGTGTGCTGGACCCTGCCAATTATATAGCTGGTCATTCTCTGAATTGAGGTCACACTCTGCGTCTCTCCTAGGGTCTCTTCTCTCTGCTTCCTTTCTCTCTAGTCAGCTTTTCATGGTTGCATATAACCCAACAAGGCCACTTCCATCCCGACTCTTCATGACCTTTTAGGTCAAGTGCTCAACATCAACCCATTAGTTTCATCTCAGAGCCCTGACTCTATATTTCCAAGAGAAAGAATCTAACTGGCTTGGCCCGGCCTATGGATTTGTTGGTCCAGTGTCAGGTATCCACCTCTTCCAACTGGCTGGGGCCACACATGTGTTCCTGGCTGTCCAGGCCTCCAGCTGCAGGAGCTGAGATGGAAGGTGATTCCAAAGGCTGAGGACTGGGCTTGCGCTCTTAACTGAGGCAATTAAAATGCTTACGTGGGGACTTCCTTGGTGGTCCAGTGGGTAAGACTCCGTGCTCCCAATGCAGGGGGCCCGGGTTCAATCCCTGGTCGAGGAACTAGATCCCACATGCGTGCCACAGCTAAGACCCGGTGCAGGCAAAATAAAGAAGTAAATAAATAATTTAAAAGAAACAATAAAATGCATATGGGGAGGATAACTGGCTTCAATTCCAAGCTCAACTTCTTTTCTAAGGGTGTGTACCATCTTCACTCCTAAATGTAACCAACCTCAGTTTAAAAAGGAAAAGCAGAAACCACTGCTCTGTGCTAACAAGTATTTCAGGGCTGTGTTGCTCAGTTCTCCATCTACAAAGGACCCATTAAGAATAGGATTAGGTGGAAATTTTCTTTTTTCTTTTTTTTTTTTTTTTGTGGTATGCGGGCCTCCCTCTGTCGTGGCCTCTCCCGTTGCGGAGCACAGGCTCCGGACGCGCAGGCTCAGCGGCCATGGCTCACGGGCCCAGCCGCTCCGCGGCACGTGGGATCTTCCCAGACCGGGGCGCGAACCCGGTTCCCCTGCATCGGCAGGCGGACGCGCAACCACTGCGCCACCAGGGAAGCCCCTAGGTGGAAATTTTCAACAGAATAATGCAACGTCCGTGAATTTTTAGTTGAGGGTCCTCAATTCATTCCAACATGGATTTTTGACATACTGTCTCATTTAACATTAAACTGTATTTGAAAAAGTTAAACAGCAAAGTTATAAATAAAAATAGCAACATAAATATTTTCCAGTGAGATAAATTTTAATAACACTTTTTGGTTAGATTCATAACTATAATTTTTAAAATGTACTAAAATCAGGAGTCTTGCTATACATTTCCAGAAGCAAACTTGGAAGAGTCCTGTTGACTTAAAAGTACAAATTAAAATCATTGATTACTGACAACTACCACATGCTATCACTTATATGTGGAATCTAAAATATGACACCAATGAACTTATTTACAAAACAGAAACAGACTCACAGACAAAGAAAACAAAATTATGGTTACCAAAGGGGAAGGGGATGCGGGAGTGATAGATTAGGAGTTTGGGATTAGCAGATACAAACTACTGTATGTAAAATAGATAAACAACAAGCTCCTACTGTATAGCCCAGGGAACTATATTCAATATCCGATAATAAACCATAATGGAGAAGAATATGAAAAAGAATATATATATATATATAACTGAATCACTTTGCTATTCACCAAAAACTAACACAGCATTATAAATCAACTCTGCTTCAATAAAATAATCACCGATTACCCAAAAGTTTAATATAGTCACATCTTAGTTACCTAGAATTCAGGCTTATTGACAACTCCTGAAATCTGGAACACAGCAATGGAACAAAGTTCCCTGAGGTGCTGAGACAGCTCTCACAGAATCAGTACACTGAAGCTCATTTGCTTGAATTGTAGAAGAGGGACCCAGTCAGAGCCTGTTCACCCTTACTTTATACACTCTCTAAATAATTTTGATTTTCTGGTTTGCCAGCCCACAGCAGATTAAAACCGAAAATTTATTAGGATGGTGGCAATAAGTGAATGGAAAGCAGAAATGCTGCTAAAACATACAAAGTGATTATTGACATTGGAGAGGAAACTGAAAGAAGGAACTGTAAAATCACAGCAGTTTGGAGAGTATTTTGGAGTAGTTTGGAGGATTTAATGCACACATGCATCCATTTAGCATTCTCACATACATTTAATAAGCATAAGCTGAGTGCCTCCGATTAGCCTATGACTGTGCTTGGTGTCCAGGATACAAAGATTGAAAACTCAGTGCCTACCCTCAAGGGCTTATAATCCAGCATAAAGACTGACAAATAGAAACGTCATTATGATATAGTACGGCGAATGGTTAAATGCTGGCTAAGACTGAGCCCAGGGCCATGAGCCAGAATACATTTAAAGTGTTCCAGGTGAGACGTGAAGAAGCCCTAATTAAGACAGTGGAAATGAAGAAATGTGTGAGAGATGAAAGATCAAGGAGGTAGAAGTTCCAGTTCAGGATGACTGTTTAGTTGGGAGAGGTGAGGGAGAAGGAAAAGTCAAGGATGGCTCTGAGATTTCTGGCTGGCATGAAGAAACAGTGAGAGGCTCCAATCTCTCCAATAAGGGCATCACCTTATTATAGCTGACATTTTAAATGAAGACTTGGGAATCATGACGTAAGGTCAGGGAAGTGTGAAATCCATTTAGTAGTGATTTTCTGTATTGGGGAATAAAACACCTCACTGTAAATGAACGGTATACAGAGGAGTCCTTGTAAGTTCCTTGCGGGCAGGACATACGTGATTTATCCTGGTGTCCCCAGTGCCCAAATCTGGTGGACGCTTAATAATAATTTATTTATTTGACTTATAGAAACCAATTAGAATCACTTTGACCTTTTCTAGTCATCTCCCTTTAGGGAGTAAGATAAAACGGAGGAAATTTGTAAATGTCTTTCGTGCTTGAGCAGATAGCTATTGGCTCCAGACATAGTCTTCTTTCAAACAGAATTTTTCTTAAGGCAACTGAAAAGTCTGTGTTGTCATATCGGATCAGATCTTCTGAAGATCCTGGCAAGTAGCCTTTCCATCTCCTTAGATTTCCAGTGGCTTTTACAAAAGTAGCAGACACCAATTCGCTCTCCGATGCTGTAGGATCTGGAGGGACACAGGCAGTGCCACCTCAGGGCAGCGGAAGTGGCCCTGTGTACTCATAGGCACTCTGCGTGCTCACAGGTCCAGGGATAGGTGTGCGGCAGGAGCCTGTCATTCCCTAAATGCAAGAGGCCTCATTCAGCCTTCCTGACCAAGGAGGTTCCTCATGGGTATCTATTCAGAAAAGAAGCTTATCTCCGAGTGGCAACTTGTAAACAATTAATTAAGTCAAGATGCACTTAAAAGAAAAGCTCAGAATAAGGTCAGGGTTGGATGAAGGGAAAACACAGTCTAGACGCATTATGGAGCTTCTCTGAAAAGAACTGTTTTCGTGATTTTAATCACTGACATCTACTGGAGCAATGTAATTTTTCTTTTATTTGAATGTTTAATTTTGGAAGTTAAGCCTGAGAAACAGAAGCGTTTTATCCTTTATCAGATAGCTATGAGTCATGATTGATACGTAGGAAAAAAATGAGTTATAAAATCTCAGTTGGCTTTGAAGCAGGAACAGAAACAAGAGAAAATAAGAATCACATTGCACAAGGAAAACCAACTTCCAAAAACACTCCCGAGAATGTTCTTCCTTGCCCATGAAATATAGCTTACTCTATGAGATTGCTAAATTTGTGAGATCAAATAGCAGATTTTGTCACTACAAAATCTCTAGTTGGATAGACACTATACTGCAAGGATATGGGTGTGTGAATTCAAACGACACCGGGCAGTGGGCCTTCTTGGTCTTTATGTCTTATTCTTTATGTCTCTCGGTTGGAAGAGCCATGCTTTTATTTCTTTTGAAACCCTCTCTCCCCGCCCCCCGCAAGCAGATGGGATTTTCTGTAAACCTGAAAGTTGTTCAGTAAGTGTGGCTGGCTAGTTGCCAGGTAGAGGTGAACCGTTCCCACTTCAGCCACCTCTGGGTGGGGAAATCATTTTGGAAGCAATTAGCTGGGAAGGGGGCCCGCCAAGGAAAGGGCGCACAGCCTAGCTCCTGGGGGCAGAGAGAGGCTGTGGAGGGATGGAGGACTCATCACCTCTCCCTGGACTTGCTGTCCCCGACCAGGGGCCGTGGGATTGTGGGAGGGCTTGGTCAGCTCAACGCTCACCTGGGAGCAGGTGGGGCCTGTAGACAGGCAGGCAAAGGAGGGGCCTGGGGGCGGCAGGATACGGGCGGGGAGCGCGCGGCGCAGGGACTAACCCTGTGCCGTTTCTGAAGGCAAGTGGCGGGGCGCGCTGAGAATGGACTCTCCTGTTAAGAACGGCTCCTCGTCCTTAGGGGAGGGTGATGAAGCCGACTCTCCTCCGGAACGACCGTGGGACCCGAAGGAGCCAGTCTGGGACGTAAATGTCGGTGGCTTTGCCTGCTGCACCTCACGGAAGACGGTCGGTGCGCGCTGCCTTCCCGCGCTGAGCCAGCCACCGGCCTGGAAGCTGAGCCGCGGGAGCGCTCCGCGGAGGGAAAGGCGGCAGGGACTGCACCTGCTCGCGACTGCTTCCCACTCCGGCTTTCTCAGAATCCTGACCCCGGCAGCAGCGTGGAACTCAAGTCGGCAGATGCTCAGGGATGTGAAGACGGCTTGGGCGGCTCCGCAGTTGAGGGCATATGTGGGAACCAGAGGCGGGAACCTTCTCTGTCAGAGACATGCCGAGTTTATGCATTCGGACATAAATTCTGGGCTTGTCTGAAATTTTGCTGGGGGTCTCCAAATTTAATCCTTAGGCGCTGATTTCTGTACTTTCCCTGGAAATACAGCTATGACTCAGAGATATTTATGTTCACTAACTGCCTTATCAGATACGTAGGGTCTTTAATAATTCTTTTCTATCATACCTACCACCTAGCCTTGAATGCTGTTTAAAAGGCAGACTTATTGACGGTTAGGGCCCTTGCTCTTACAAATATGTTTGCATTTCAGATTCTAGACAAACCAAACGTGGCTTCCTAAGAGAGCATCTGTTTATATCTAGCAGTACTGAAATATTCAGCTAATTTATCCCACTTACAACGACAGAGTTTACTTTGGTTCTTTTAAATAGTTAAAATTAAAGGTTCCCAAGGTTGTATGAGCTCCTTTTTCTGGGACTGAGTTGAAGAGCTATCATTATTCTTCGGGTGGTGGACTGCGCTGTTTCCTAATTTCCAGCCTGATCGACGTCTCAGGGGACGATTCGCCTTCAGTGTGCGCATCCGGTTTTACTTCCTAATTTCAAATACATTTTTGAATGTTCCTGTCTGAGTTTATACACTTTATACACTGTGCCTGTCCTTATAACATTGTTGGAAAGAGGTAGTTCATTTAATTCTCACCGTTCCATCCTAATTACTTCTTCTGTGAGTCTTTGGTCTTTAAAAATGCGATAGCTAGAGGCCTCTCTGTTCTTGAGGGTGGTGCCGGTAATAGCATGAATGTGCTCATAATAGGATTTCCACACTTTTTAAAATGTCACAAGTGATACATGACCATGATGAAAATGAGAAAACATGTAAGCAGAAAGAAAAACAATGCATTCTTATATGCATATTTATAAAAAGTATTTATTAAAATGTACGTGTATATTTGTAAAAATGTGATACATTTCATCACTTTTTAAATATTTTCCTGATTAATATAATATGAACATGTTCCTTGATTCTAATGGTTGCCTAATTTTGCCTAGCATGGATGTAACAAAATCAATCTTTTGTTGCTGGAGATTCAAATTATTTAAAAATCTTTGCTACGGTCAATGCAGTGATGAACAGTTATATTCCTGGGCATTTGCTCAAGTATTTTGCAAGATGAATTTCCTGAACCCAGTTTCTTTTTGACGGTAGCTCTGCTCATGGCCTCAAGTGGCCTCCCCCTTCAATGGGACTTGATTTTGCCAAAACAGAAGATTTTGCCTCTACTGGATTCTTCATATTAGTTTTCCTGATCTCGAGTCTTCATTTTAGTTGCTGTATCTCACTTTGGGTTTTTTATTCCTTTACTAGAGTTTACATGGGGCTTGGCCAAAGTTATATTTACAATATCCTATTCGCTTCTACCTCTCTATGTGTTCCTTTGCTCTCTCTTTGAATGCCTGCCTTTCCCGCATTTCTGTCCTCGGTTTCTCTTCTTTGTCGTCTATACTCTCATATAGCTAATTCTCCCCCGATTTTAATTTATGAGAATGATTAATGCTTGAGTTCTACACTTTCCCCCAAGCCGTCCACATATATTCTCAACTAGCACCTTGGCATGTCCACATGTGTAGGTACCTCAAACTTAGTATTCCCCAGATTCATTTACTCCAAACTCCCAGCAAAACAAAACAAACACAAAAATAAAAAACAAAAGCAACCCAATCCGTCTCCCACCAAAAAGCCAAAACAAACCCCAAACAACTCATTTTCTCCTTCTGTACTCTCTTTTTTTAAAGTGAAGGTGACCAGTATCTACCGGCACACAGTGCGCCAGATTCAGTCAACTGATGTTTGTCGACTGCATCACATCATATCAGTCTCCTGCATAAAACTTTCTGGTGGCTTCTCATTGTCATTAAAGTGTAACCCAAACGTCTTACAGCTGCCACATATGGTCTTCATAGGATATCACTTACATGTGGTATCTAAAATATGGCACAAATGAACTTGTCTGCAAAACAAAAACAGACTCACAGACATAGAGAACAGATTTGTAGCTGCCAAGGGGAACGGGGTGTGGGGGAGGGATGGACTGGGAGTTTGGGATCAGCAGGTGCAAACTCATATACAGAATGGATAAACAACAAGGTCCTACTGTGTAGTACAGGGAACTGTATTCAATACCCCATAATAAACTAAAATGGAGAAAATATGAAAAAGACTATATACATACGTATTACCGAATCACTTTGCTGTCAGCAGAAATTAACACAGCATTGTAAATCAACTACACTTAAACAAAAAAAAAAAGCTCCTGGTTTTTACCTGCCCCCTGCCCTCATCTTCTTCCAGGTTCCTCCTGGTTCACTATGTACTACCTGCCTTCTTTCTGACCTTCCCTTCAAACTGCAAGTACATGTACATCCCAGAGACTTAGCACTTGCCCTTCCCTTGGCCAAGAACCCCTTTCTGGATTATATTTTTGGTTTGGTAATTAAAAACTCATTGTTAAACCCAAGGTCACCTATTCTACTATGTTTTCTTCTGAAAGTTTCATAGTTTTGCATTTTAAATTTAGGTCTGTGCTCCATTTTGAGTTAATTTTTGTGAGAGGTGCAAAGTCTTTGTCTAGGATATTTTTTTGCCTAATTGTTCCAACACCATTTATTGAATACATTATCCTTTCTCAATTCAATTATTGAATTGCCTTTGTGGCTGGATCAAAGATCAGTAAACTACATTTGTGTGGGTGTATTTCTGGGCACTAATTCACATAATTTTCAAGATTCATTTATTCATATTTTCCATCAGCAAATATTTACTGAGAAACTACTATATAATAGACACTTATTTAGATGCTAGGAACATAGAGTGAAAAAAAAGGTCAGAATCCCTGACTTCAATATTTTGGTCCACTTGGCCCTATGAAACATCTTTACTCATGAAACTGCTAAAATCAAAGCTTTGATCAATCCACTATCAGAGATCTTAACTTTGGATCTAAACTGAGACGTAGCCTCACTGAATACAACTCACCGTACTTGAAAAGAGTTCATGTTGATATTTTCCAGTAGTCTCATTGACTTGACCCAAATTGATCAAGTCAGGTAAATATAATTTGAAACCTTAAAAAAAAATCCCTGCCTTCATGGAGTTTACATTCTAGAAGTTAAGTAATAGATTACATGTAAGAATATTTTTAGAGTTATTCACATTCCTTTCCCAACTAAGTATAGTGTGCCCTTAAATGCCCACGTCTTTGCTCACGCTTCCCCATGCACTTGCTTGTTCTTCACGAGTTTGAGCTGAGTGTTGCGTACTGTTCAAGGTGCTGGGCCATGAAGATACCCCCTTCCCTCCCATCTCTGTTCATTCGACTCTCACTTTCTCTAGCTGTTGGAAAAGAACGATAATATGATATTTAGACGTAGGCATACCTGAGACCTTGAGTACACTAAGAAATGAGATACTGGCTAAGTTGTATTTACCAGCTTACTCTGATGCTTCCAGCAAAGAAACCTCTACGTCAATGCTAACTACCTTGGGGTTTTCTGTATAATTGGAAGGAGAACAGATAATATTTATTCAGGTTGAAGGGTGATATAGGCAATGTTTTCAAAGTGTAAACCACTCTTAACCTGTCATTTATTTGTACTTCTTTGATACATAGCTGTCTGGTCCTGGTCGCGAGCCAGAAAGAGATTTATGGAAACAAGATGGGTTCTGAGCCTTATTTGTGTGAAGTGTTCCCTTTTCTGACAACCCAAAACCTTCATTAAGGAAAAAAAAATGATAAAAGAGACTTGCTTAGGCAGGATAGCAATGACAAGGGGAAATAATAAAAAAAAAGACACTGGTTTTTAGACTCGCACTGGTTTTTTGTAAGGGAGAGAGCTCAGAAGAGTCTGTCTAGTGCCAAATGCTTCAGGTGGGAATTTTTCTTTTTCTTTTTTTAAAAATATAACGCTTCACTCCTTATTTTGTTATTTTTTATTAAAAAAAATTTTTTTTGGCTGCACAGTGCGGCCTGCAGTATCTTAGTTCCCCAACCAAGGATTAAACCTGGCCCCACGGCAGTGAAAGTGCCAAGTCCTAATCACTGGACTGACAGGGAAGTCCCCCAGGTAAGAATTTCTAAGCTCTTGTACATCACATTCAGGGAAAGGCACTGCTTGGCTCGCCTTAGCTATCCACAAAGGGCAGGTCTATGGCAATTTATGAAAAACAGGATGAGTGACTAGCTAGTGAACTGCCTGGAAGAAAAAGCAGAAAAAAGGGGGAAATAAAGAAGAGTCCAAATATTGTTTTTTCATAGTAGACATTTAGAGGCAGAAGAGAACTTAAAGACCACCTATGTCAACCCCCAGCCCCATGGAGGAATCCTCTCTGCAAAAGCGTCAGCAGAAACCAGCCCATGCTTGAACCCTTCCTGTGACAGGGAACTCAGCTCCTCATATGGTTACGAATTAAGAGCTGCCACTTAATTATAGAAAGCCCTTCCTTCCTTGGAACTGAACTCTGCCTTCTAGCAACTCCCAAATATGTGTCCTAATTTCAGTCTCTGGAGCAATAAACACGTGGCCAATGTCCTCCTTCATAGAAACGTCCTTTGCATGTGGCAGCTGTTAGGACTTCACTAAACCCTGGATTTGCTCCACACTTCCCCCTATGTCCTGGCTCCTAGACTCTCTTTGAGCTGCTTTCTGGTTGTTCAAGCCTTTGTTAAAATGTGTTGCTCAGAATGAACATGCACTCTAGATTTTTGAGACTGGGGTTAAGATGATGTGGGTGGCTAAGAAGAAATATTAGCACATCTTAATTATACTTCTGTTTATACTTCATTTGGGGGAAAGTTAAATGTTTAAAGTTCATCATTATGCCTGGATTAAAGGCGTTTCCACTTGAAAGTGTTGTTTAAATTTGTAATTTTGCACATTTTTCATTTTGGAAGCTGCTGGCAACAAGCTGGCTGGAAATATGGGACTTAGGAAAAGCAAACACGTTCTATTTGCCGATGGTCACTAAGCATGTGTAACCAAGGCAAGCTTATTACAGAAAGGAACAGTTAGCTGGAGTGTAAAGGCAGAGCATTTGAAAGTCCTAATCCTTCTTCTTTGCATACTAAAATCAGCAGAGATCAACTACTAGCTGCTTCATAAGGAAGGGAATTATTTACACTACGTAATCTTTGTCAGTGGGACTGCCTGCCTGCCTGCCTGCCTGCCTGCCTGAGATCTTTTTAACTCATTATTACCTGTGAGTAGGAGAAGGTGCTTGCATTTCAGAAGTTTGTGTGAATCACGTGTCCCCCTCACTTCCTGCCAGGGCTCAGGTATTCACTCTTTGAATAATAATGGCAGTTCTCAGCCGAGCCAAGGCACGCCCTTCACCATGGAAACCCAATGAATCAACTGGTCAATAGTTCTCTTCTGTTCAGAATTTCAGGCATAATCAAATCTTGGGAAACGAAGAAGATCGGTAAACAGAATATCGTCCGTCATAAAATACTTGCTTCCGACTTGCAAGGGAAAATGTCTAAGAGCGATCATCATTCCAAATAGCTTTACCAATGGCACAAAGCTGACACTGGTTATGGAACCTATGAGAATGACACAAAATTCAGGGGCTTTGGGGTAGCATTATTGTTTTCCTTAATTAAATATACACACATTAGAGGATATATAATACATATGTGCGGTTTAAAGAAGAAGAATCAAAGGAATACACTGTTTCTACCATGTTTAAGGAGCCTGTTACTAATTCCGCTGAAGTTCCCGTGAGCCCCGTGCACTCCCATCCCCTTCAGTCCGCGGGGGGACTCCATGATCCTAAATTTTGTGTTAATCATTTCCTTGCCTTTCTTTATAGGTTTACCATGTATATATAACTAGTGTTTAATTTTGTATTTCTTGAGATGTTACGTAAATGGATTTTATCCTCTGTATATTCTCTAGAAATCACTCTTTTTGCTCAACACGCCTGTGAGATTCACGTTGCCATGTGGAGGTGTAGTTCCTTCCTGTCCAGAGCTTTCTTGCGCTGATAGATAAACACACTCATTTTGTGTCAGGCACTCTTCCAAGAACTTTCAATATATTGATTCCTTTAAACCTCCCACAACCCTAGGAGGTAGGGACAATTAGTATCCTTATTTTGTAGATGAGCGAAGTTGGTCCCAAAAGGTTAAATAAATTGCCTAAGGTAATGTGGATGAAAAATGTCGCCTGCCATATCCTGATGGTGCATGCTGAGGTGTTTCAGGATGGAGAAAAGCAGGACATTGGCCATAGATAGTTAAGGTGCATATCAAAGGAATTATTTCAATGAGCCCAGACTCTTGCATCTTCCCAGGCATGGAAAAGCACTAAATTCATTAACTTGATATATCTGGTTTTCTTTAATTAGCAGTAGTCTTTTGATGTTCTGATTGATGGTGTTTTGGGTTTTTTTTTAATTTTTATTTTATATCGGAGCATAGTTGATTAACAATGTTGTGTTAGTTTCAGGTGTACAACAGTGATTCAGTTACACATATACATGTATCTATTCTTTTTCAAATTCTTTTCCCATTTAGGTTATTACAGAACATGGAGCAGTGTTCAATAGATTGGGATGGATTGGGAGTTTGGGATTGACATGTACACATTGCTATATTTAAACTAGATAACCAATAAAGAATCACTGTATAGCACAGGGAACTGCTCAATATTCTATGACTGATGTTTTTCTGCAAAAACTCTTCTATAGCCTGGCTCTTCTCTTACCTCTTCGGAACACTCTATGAGAATTATGTGAGAGGCTGCCTCCTGGGCTTCAGTCCTCAGAAGGTCTGCCGAATAAAATATAATTCTCACCTTTTAGGTAGTGCAATATTTTTCAGTAGACAGTCCATATATCCCTTTGTTAGTCAAATGCTGCCAAATTCTTTTAAAAGCACAAAGTTGACAAATTTAATGAAGATCCAATATACCATGCCTCCTTTTTTGGGGGGGTTGGGATTAAAATCCCCACTGATTTCTTTCCCCCCTCTCACACCAAATGTTCTGAAGCATCTGCATTTCAGATCAACTTCAGATTGGGGAAGAATGCACTTGAGGAGAAGGAAGAATAATATGTAAACTATCTTAACTCTATGAGACCTCTAAAAGCAGTGGCTAATTCATACGTCCCACAAAAGTCAGTTCGAGGGACAGGCAAATGGCAGATGGTAGTTATCCCCAGCAGTGTTCATTGTCTCAGTGGCCTGGGCGTGAAAACACAAACACAAGCCATATGTCCATCGTCTGAATTGGTGGGAAGCCTCCAAATACCACTTAATCTAGAGAACGACAGATTGAGATGTCAAAAAGAAATCTGTCGAGGAAGTAAGGGAGAAAATACCTCGTCTGTTTCCAAATTTAGCAAAGTGCCAGAGACAGGGTTTTAGGGAAACCCACAAAGGGGCAGCCTTGCCTGAGGACAGAAGGAGACTCCTTCAACTGGCACCAACACAACGCAACCCCTCCCGGAAGGGAGCCTTGGATGAAGCAATGCTTTCAGAGCCTTAACCTGCCATCTTTACTGGCATTCAGAAATGAAAACCACCTGGAAGATTTGTTACAGTCTAAAACTAGTAAAGTACAAAAGAAATCTTGTGGCTGCCCTAGGCAAAGGAATCTGGAGGAAAATCAGTGATAAACATGAATGTTTATCGAGGATTTACAGTGAAAGCCAAGATTGCCTTCAAGGATCTGTCACTGAAGATCCTGAAGACCTTTAGAGGAAAGGTGGAAGGTGGTCAAAACTAAGCACAGGGGAGTCCAACACCCTCAAAGGGAAGATAAACGACCATCTAATAGTCATCCAGCCACTCTGCAGAGGCAGTGATTTCCAGGAAATAACATTTTGGAGAGGCTCAGTTTGCTTTAAAGGATTCATATCACTTTGCTCTTAATAATGCCAACTTTTCGTTGCTGTTTGACTAAAAAAATTTTAAAGCATTAAGTTTAGAAAAAATAATTCATCACCTGTCATTTCAGTAGTTCTAGTTTGAATAAGATTGGTGCTTCATAAAGTTAATCTAAGTATAGTTAAGACAGTTTTATATTTTCGAGTGAGTGAAAAGAGCAAGTTATAAAAGTTCAGTAGGATCCCTCTTTTGAGGAAAAATAGATACATAAATGTATTGAAAGTGTCTGGAAAATTCTACACCAGGGTTTATCAATGTGGGCACTATTGACATTTTTGTCCAGATAACTCTTGGCTGTGGGGGGCTAACCTGGGCATCGTAGGATATGGAAGAGTATTCTTGGCTTCTCCCCACTAGATGCCAGCAGCGCCCTCTCCCTAGAGTTGTGACAACCAAAAATGTCTCCAGATATCACCAGGTGTCCCAGTGGGGACAAAATCACCCCCAGCTGAGAATCATTTCTCTACCCTAAGATGTGTACAGTGGTTAAATCTGGGTGGGAGTATTACAGGTAATTTTAATTCCCCCCCCTTTATCTCTAGTTAGTTTGTAATGAATATGTGGACATTTATCTTCTACAGAAAAAAATAAAATCTAGTCTTAAAATACCCACAACCATTGCACTATTTATTTATTTATTTATTTAGATTTTAAAATATTCTAAGTTTATTGGCTGAACTGCAACTAGCCAATAGGCTGCTTGAAGCTAAGCAGTAATATATCTTGCTGGTAATTTGTGTGTAGTCACACTCTTCTTTTTTAAATTTAAAATTTATTTATTTATTTAATTTTTATTTCATATTGGGGTATAGTTGATTTAGAATGTTGTGTTAGCTTCAGGTGTACAGCAAAGTAATTCAGTTATACATATACATATGATTTCTTTTTCAGATTCTTACCCCATATAGGTTATTATAGAATATTGAGTACAATTCCCTGTGCTATAGAGTAGGTCCTTGTTGATTATCTATTTTATATATAGTAGTGTGTATCTGTTAATCCCAAACTTCTAAGTTATTGCATTATTTATTAAAAAATTATAGGCACATGTTCTTGAGCAAAGTCTTTGAAAAACCGTGGACAGAAGATGTATGGAAGATATAGCGTGGGCAACCACAAAGGAAATAGAAAAGTTTCTTTCCAAGGTAATTTAGCAAAAATTCATCTCAAGGTGTGGGATGGCAGTGTGGGGGCCAGAAAGAATTTGATTTATGACCCAGGTGCACTCATCCACACTGATGGAGCCCTCTATTTGATGTTCTCATTAGATTTACCATGCTGCACGGACTTGCACTCTGGGCTGTACAAATAGTTTTTCCCTGCACTGATTTCCTTTGAGTTGAACTCAGCCTGGGGGCACCCGATCTTCCCCATGCTGTAGGCTGAGGGGACAAATGTCCCTCTTCTCCTATTTCCTTCCCATGTGCAAGATGTGGCACTAGGTTTCACTCACTTTGTAGTAGGGGGTATTCTTATTCACCCAGTTGTTTAGAATTTATGGGGTATGGACATAGAGCCACTAGCAGACATTTTCATGTGGAAAAATCACCTAATGTGGAAGAGGTATGTAAAATCCTAAAACTGATGAACAGCTAGTGAAAGGATGAAGGTGCTGGTCAAAGATTCTGAAACCTCAACTTCCCAGCTCCACTGGGACCTCAGGCCTAGGGACGGAATCTAATGAGGCCCCAGAGGATGAATTCTCGGAGCTGCTGAGGCTCTGGCCACAGAGGTGACAGGAAGCATGATGCTTGCTTCTCACAAAGGTTGACTGCATCGAAGAATGTGCCACCTTTCCCCCACAAGACATACCTACTGTACACTCACATTTGAATATATATGTATATATCTGCGTGCATTATGTATGTTGCAAAGTACTAAAGAAACAAAATTTTACAAAGGCTCAATACTTCTGATATGCTTAGAATGATAAGAGATGTGAAAGCAACTCAGAATTAGATTCCCTTTTACAAAACCACAGATGGATTTCAATCTGAAGGCATAAAGTAGGAAGCAAATTACTCTTGTACTTTTCGGTAAGAGAAACAAAGACAGGCAAACTCTGCCTTTGAATCAAAATAGTCATATGTCTAAATGGCTTCTTTTCCTGGTGTTAAGCACATACACTGGCAGTTAATAACGATAACAAGCACATAGCACTCGCTATGTGCCAGGCACCGTTCTAAATGCCTTCTATGTTCTAACGCTTTTTCATCCTCAAAGTAACCCTAAGGCTGTTGTTATCCTCCCTACAATGAGGACATTGTAAGACATAGTAGATGCTCAGTAAGTATTTTGTGAATGAAATGAATAAGCCAAACAATCATCAATCATTTTATTTTCTTTTTGCTCTTAATAGCAACTCATTCTTTCCCACTCCTGAATTTCCTTTATAGTAATAATACATTTGTTCTTCAAAACTGGCTGTTTTGAAGCAAATTGTGAAGGAGATGGGAGGAGTTAGTGGAAATTAGCTAGGGTAGTATTGTTTTATGATATACGCTCATTCCCACAGTAAATTATGTTAAAAT
This sequence comes from Physeter macrocephalus, assembly GCF_002837175.3. NCBI lineage: Eukaryota > Metazoa > Chordata > Mammalia > Artiodactyla > Physeteridae > Physeter > Physeter macrocephalus. The sequence continues at coordinate 27,063,466 of NC_041223.1, read as the reverse complement.
TTTAATACACTCTCTCTTACATATTTATTTAATAATAAATTTGTTCTTCAAAATTAGCAGAATCATTTTTACAAAGATTGAGAAGAACAGAACACTCTGGTTAATAGAATTATGCTCTAAATTAAATCACTAGATCAGAAGATGTTTGGATTTGTGGACAATCTGAAAAGACCATGACTTCCGAATCCATCTCTCTTACCAGGGTTGTCTGTCTGTGCCAAGAATATACGTAAGAAAATACGAATGATATCTGTTTTCCTGAAAGAGCATCAATGGATCATGAACTCATGATTAAAGCAAACATATGCTAAGGTAAATCATACGAAATTGCTGTCTCTGCAGGTCAAAAACAGTCAAATATCAACAATTTTATATGGTTCAACTTAACAGATTCTGTCATATGTTAATACAATGTGACTATCGAATTTAATTTTCTAAGCAAATGATGAAGGAGATGGGAAAGGTTACTGGAATTTAACTAGGGTGATATTGTTTTATGGTATACTTTCATTCCCACAGTAAACTATGTCAAATACACTCTCCCTTACATATAAACTCAACTTATTTCTTTTGTATGTCTTTATTTATTGATTTTAAGATTATGTAGATATGGGATATTCATTCACACATATTCCAAGGAATCTCTAAGGCACTGCTCATTCAAATAGAATATTTAGTATTATAATAGTAACAGTGATTCAGCTACTAAACATGTTCTAGTTTATAGACTATCTAAATATCTTTTGAAAAACACATTTCCAGAAATAAATGTACTGTTCTATTATAAAATGTGGCATTTTTTTTTTCAGGTTAATTCCCTACTAAAAAGCCTCTGCTAGCTATTGAGAGGACATTTTAAAATTTATTTATTTATTTATTTATTTATTTATGGCTGTGTTGGGTCTTTGTTGCTGCGCGCGGGCTTTCTCTAGCTGCGGCGAGCGGGGGCTACTCTTGGTTGTGGTGCGCAGGTCTCTCATAGCGGTGGCTTCTCTTGCTGCGGAGCACAAGCTCTAGGCGCACAGGCTTCAGTAGTTGTGGCTCGTGGGCTCAGTAGTTGTGGCTCGCGGGCTCTAGAGCGCAGGCTCAGTAGTTGTGGCGCATGGGCTTAGTTGCTCCGTGGCATGTGGGATCTTCCCGGACCAGGGCTCGAACCCGTGTCCCCTGAACTGGCAGGCGGATTCCCAACCACTGCGCCTCCAGGGAAGGCGAGAGGACATTTTCTGACTATAAACTAATAACAACAATTTATGTTTACACTCCAGAACTTCTCCTAAAGTATTAATAGGGCCACTTAAAGTAGCCCAAAGCATACGACATCAAGATCTGTGCCTGATTTATTCACTCTGAACATGGATTATTATGATTGAACAGTGGGTTAGGTCTTTAAATGTGACCACTTCCCACCCACTTAGTGGTATTTGCATGTTTTAAGTATCTCATCATTCTGGCAATAAACCAAATTCTAACAAAGTAGCACTTATACAATGAATGGTCCTCATGAAGTATTTTTTACAGTGCTATACACTTGGTAAGGGCCCAGAAAATAATTGTACAAGTGCTTGTTAGAAAATCATAAATAAAGAGGCCACAGTACACCCACCTGAATAAATTCTGCATCCAAGTCGGCCAACATTTTTGAATACTTACTGGATACCAAGAGGGTCAGCCACTGCACCCTGGGTGCCCGCCATCAGTGCGGGAGACCCACACGCACAACCCAGCCACCCAAAGGAGGTAGAATGAAACAAGCGCAATGAAGATAGAAGGAATAAGTAATTCTCGCTGACTCAGAAATCTGAGTAAACTTCTGTCTCTGGTACTTTATTGTTCGGTCACTTATCTGTTTGCACTCACGTGTTTTGTAACAGTAGAGGTCTGGCAAAGGGAAGTTTGAGTGTTAGTCTTCCATTTGTACATATAATCCCCATTCCTCCATAAATTGCATGAGATAGGCTTCATGTTCCTCCAGTGTCTTGTCTGGAGCCTGATCCTGGTAGAGTCTAGATAAGAGGCCCTCCTCCTTGAGTCCCTCAGACTCAGGATGCTTACATTTCTCTGAGTCATGTTCAAAGCTGGATAATGAAGGTATACACAGCCTGCCAATCCGAGGGTCCCAATCGACCAGTGTGGCCAATGGTTCTGCCTCGGGCCCCTCCTCTGTGTCCACATGCCCCTGCGGCAGGTGGTCCAAGTCTCTGAGCTGAGGGGTATATGAATATGGTAGTGTTTGTGGACCCAAGTCTGCTAAAGTTGCCTGTTGCTCAGGTAACTTTCCTTGTAGGGACGCTTCCTCCTGCAAATTGAACTCCTGATCTCCAGGCCCCACAGAAATGTCACTAGTTCTTACGTCACATTCATATTCGATGACTGTTTTATCTGTGGGCATTGTCCTGCTGGGTGGCTCTTGCTGGCTTAAGGAAGTCCCTTTGGGGCTTTTCTCAGAGTCATACACAATGTCCACCACATGTGAAGCATATCCCAGGTGTTTCACCTCCACTTCCTCCTGATGGGACTCCTGGTCCTCGCTGGGCTCATTCAGGTCTGATGCATCATTGCTTTTTTCCATTACACTTATATCCTTATGAGAAGTTTTAGAATCCTCCAAAATATTGAGGGTGATAAAGTTAATCACAATTGTTTCAGCAGGTACAAAGACTCTTCTGTCAAATTCATTTCCATAAATCAAAATCTATAAAGAGAGAAGAGAATGGTTTTCACCTTTCCACTTTAGAGAGACATTAAAAACAGCTGTTAGATCACTAATCATTAGAGAAATGCAAATCAAAACTACAATGAGGTATCACCTCACACCAGTCAGAATAGCCATCATCAAAAAATCTACAAACAATAAATGCTGAAGAGGGTGTGGAGAAAAGGGAGCCCTCTTGCACTGTTGGTGGGAATGTAAATTGATACAGCCACTATGGAGAACAGTATGGAGGCTCCTTCAAAAACTAAAAATAGAACTACCATACAACAAAGCAATCCCACTCCTGGGTATATACCCTGAGAAAACCATAATTCAAAAGGAGTCATGTACCAAAATGTTCATTGCAGCTCTATTTACAATAGCCAGGACATGGAAGCAACCTAAGTGTCCATCGACAGATGAATGGATAAAGAAGATGTGGCACATATATACAATGGAATATTACTCAGCCATAAAAAGAAACAAAATTGAGTTACTTGTAGAGACGTAGATGGACCTGGAGTCTGTCATACAGAGTGAAGTAAGTCAGAAGGAGAAAAACAAATACCATATGCTAACACACATATAT
>NC_041223.1:27048157-27060002 GCF_002837175.3 Physeter macrocephalus | reverse complement strand
AGTGGCATGGACATATATACACTACCAAATGTAAAATAGATAGCTAGTGGGAAGCAGCCGCATAGCACAGGGAGATCAGCTCGGTGCTTTGTGACCACCTAGAGGGGTGGGATAGGGAGGGTGGGAGGGAGACACAAGAGGGAGGAGACATGGGGATATATGTATATGTATATGTATAGCTGATTCGCTTTGTTATAAAGCAGAAACCGACACACCATTGTAGGGCAACTGTGCTCCAATAAAGATATTAAAAAAACAAACACACAAAAAAAACCAGCTGTTAGTTAGAATCTTTACTGTCCCCAGATAGTTGTAAAGGCCTATTCTTACCAACTCATGGAAGTGAACGTTATGTTTGGAATACGGGGGGTGGGGAAACTCCCTCACCCGGAGGCAAGGGACCCAAGATGCACGAAATGCAAATGGCAGTGAAAAGTGGTTCCCTGGGTGGTCCTGATCCCGTCCAAGGATCTGGTGTGACTGCCTCTTCCTCTTACTGGCTGAGGGAATTCAGGGGGCTTACTTAATTTCTTGAGCCTCCTTTTTGTAATTCTGTAAAATCCGAATTTCTGCTGTGTCAGGAGCGGTGAAGACTGAGAGTTTTTGAAATTGCTTTATTAATTATAGTTTACTATGTGTTTATCAATAAGCCATCCTCTGGGCTACCAGCTCTTTTTTGCATATACTCTGGACAGGAAATGTGGAAGGGCATGAAAACTAGTTGTAAAGAGAGAAATAAGCACATGAATAGAGATGGTTTTACTTACTTCCCCCATACGCCAAACTAATCATGCTATAATAGGGCCCCAAACGGAAATTCATCTGCCAATTTATAGCAGATAGAGAAACTCTAAATCATGTCAGGAAAAATTGTTTAAGATTAAAGTTTTGCTGGCAATACATGGAAGGTGCCTGTTTAGATTGTCAATGATGAGTTATGTTACAATTCTCATTGCCCACCCTATGATGTGATTTCATTTAACTACAAAATAGGCACTTCAGCATCTTTCTTTTACAAAAATTTGGGTTTCAAAAAGTCACAGGCTGTCAGTTCTCCTGTGCTTTTTCCTCCTAGGAAAGGTCTCCCTACGTCATTAAAAAGCTAACTCTGAAACCTAAATGAAGGCAGAGTAATAGAAACATTTAAAAACAGAACTAACAGGAATGCATGTATGTATTGTGTACATGTGAACACGTATTTTTGATAATTCCCAAAGAAACAGTTTTTGATTGTTAAAATACACTCAGCCTTGGGAAACCTCCAGTACATGGTCCAGAAGCATAAGGTTTGTTCCTTCTTTTACTTTCTTGCTTCTCCTTGCTGTGAATGATTAAGCCCTGGCCGCTTTCCCCCTAAACGTGTTTCCATTCCGTGTCTGTCTCCAGCCCTGCATCCCCCTCTCCTCTTTTAGACTCTCATCTTCTCTCTCCTGGACAACTCCTACAGTCTCTGAGCTGGGTTGGTTTGTTTGTTTGTTTCTAGTCTTCCTCCCCTTAAAGTTGTCTTTAACACTATCCAGTTGTATCTAAAACTCAATATTGACCATAATGATCCCAACTCAAAACCCTACAGAGTTTTGCAAACACAATGAAGCCCAAGGTCCTTAGAATAACTCCCCAATTCTCCCATTACCTGGCCTTACCCCCTCACCTTCCAGTCTCTTCTTTCATAGCTTCTCCTCAGGAACCTTATGGTTTTGCAGTATTCTATGTTTTCCCAAACATCCTCCTACCTTTGCCCCTGCTGTTTCTTCCACTTGAGGTAGGTGCCCTAACTCTTACTGAAGTTTCATGACCAAGCCCAGGCATGAAACTCCTCCTGATCCTCCACGTAGGGTGCCAGCGCCCTTCCTGTACCCGCAAGAGTCCCTAGAACCCACTTTCATCTTAGTCTTCACATATCCTTTAAAACTTCTAGTCCCCAACCAGACTTAAGCCTCTGGAGGGGCATGGATCATGACAGTTTATCTGTGTACCTCAAGACCTAGTCTGATCTGTTCCATAAATATAAAATCTTTGTCAAAGTTAAGGAATCTTTCTCTTTGGTTATGTTACTGAGTTAGTCTAGTACAGAAAGTGTTTTTAATTCATCAACTCTTTAACTTGAAACTCACTCTGCCCATAAAAGGAACGGTATCTGTTCTAGAACCTCCTTTTCTATCTTCCTGGGGGCGTTATAAAGCCTCCTACCACTCTAGGCACTCACCAGATTTGCTGGGTGTTTCTCTTTGCCGACATGGGTATATCTGTACATGGAGTAGCACATCACAGAAAAAATAAACACAGTAACAGATATGGGCAAAACATAGCAGAAGATGATTTTAACCTTCAATGTTGATGCTTGATCTGTAAAAAGAAAAGCGGGGTGGGGTAGACAGTTGTGATTTGGTGTGGTGGGAAAACACTGGTAATGTCGAGAGGCTTTGGAGAGATCAGTTACTTTTAGGAATTCAGTTTTCTCATTTATAAATTGAGAAGCTTGAGCTAAATGTTAGAAGGGATCTCAGAATTCTTACTCTCTCTGACAATAGGTGGCCTTAAGGAACCATCTGGACTTGTCTCCAACCTTTACAGCAAGGATGCCTTAACAACCCAAGTCAGCAGATAGTCCAACATTTTATATCTGGCTATGAGATTCATGCTGGTTCTTCTATTTGCAGGAAAGTGTGCCTGATATTCAAGCAACTCACAGCGCTTCAAACCAAACAACAAAACCTTCTTGTGAAGATCCCATCAAGCTGCCCCACGTTTCCATGCCCCTCATTCGACTCAATCTTTTCCACATATTCAGGACCTTGCCACCAATGTATGGCGTCATCTTCTGTGTGACAAACAGAACCATCCTTACACAGTTGGCCAGGCTTTCTGGTAGGTGTGGAGCTCGGGGATGTGTGGAGAGGCAGCTGAGCTGGTGTGTGCTGAGAATGGCAGTAACTCCCTCCCTGGTCCTGCTGTGCCGTAGGTTCATTACGAGTTTAAAAGTCCATAGAGGAGTGAAAAGATATGGTGAGTAGTTTTAAGAAAAGTAGCCCTGGATCACCATGGATCAGACTATATACTTGATAGATAGGACTCATTGTGACTAATTTATATTTGTTAAGCTCCTGTGGGGTACTTGTAAATTGTGAAGGTTAAATTTATGCGTCAATCTGGCTAGGCCACAGTACCCAGCTATTTGGTCCAACATTATTCTAGATGTTTCTGTGAAAGCATTTTTTAGATGAGATTAGCATTTACATTAGTAGACATGAGTAAAGCAGATTACCCTTTATAATGAGGGTGAGCCTCATCCAATCAGTTGAAGGCTTTGATAGAAAAAAGACTGATCACGTCCCAGAAGAGCGAATTCTGCCAGTTGATCACCTTCAGATAAGAACTGCAACATAAATTCTTCCTTAGGTCTCCAGCCTTGCAGATTTTTAACTTACCAACCTCCAAAATCATGTGAGCCAGGTCCTTAAAATAAGTCTCTATCTCCATCTTGATGTGTGTGTGTGTGTGTGTGTGTGTGTGTGTGTGTGTGTGTGTGTATACATTTATATATAAAGATTATGTATATTGTGTTCTATGGAGAAGCCTGACTACCACAGCAGTGGAAAAAGGAGCAGCTTTAGCACAATTGACAAAAGTTCTAGGGCATTCCTTACATACTAATACAATCAGATGGAGTGTCATGGGAGTATTCTAATCTATGCAGACGTTGGATACTCTTGATGCCTAGTCCTGGGAGAGAGCAGCTAAGTTACTGTCCGGTTAACTGTCTAGTTAAAGAATGGAAACAGAAGCATCATGGACTTCTGGTCAACAACAGCCAGTGGGAAAAGCCCAGGTATGGGGGTCCAACTGCAGGATCTTCCATCCCGAAGAGCACATCTGTCAACAGGTTCCACATAGAAAGATGCAATAATGCAGATGTTGCAGATGGCTGAGCATCACCTGCCCTACTTCAGGCTACAACTCAGTCCAGTCCTTTTTTTTTTTTTTTAATTTTTATTGGAGTATAGTTGATTTACAATGTTGCGTCAGTTTCAGGTGTACACCAAAGTGATCAGTTATCTTATACATATATCCACTCTTTTTTAGATTCTTTTCACATATAGGTCATTATACAGTATTGAGTCGAGTTCCCTGTGCTATATAGTAGGTCCTTAGTCGGTATCTCTTTTACACATAGTAGTGTGTATATGTCAATCCCAATCAATCCAGTCCTCTTAATACAATCCCTGGCCTCTGGACCAAACTCACCGTGATAAACAGAGCCGTGACAACAATGACTGAAGGCACTTAGTATACACCAGCGCATGTTTGCAACAACCAACTAATAAACTGTATCTGTATTTTAGGAATCGGGGGATTGTGGAGAGCAGAAATATTTCAAAGAATAGTCCCAAAAGAGGTAATAGTGAGTTTTTGAAAAAGTAGACCCTCATAATGGCGTCTTGGAAAGGTATCTGGGGTGCTCTAATAGCTGGGATATCAAGAAAGGTCAGAACATGAAATGGTACCTTGTTATTACCTTTCCAGGACTAGTGAGACAGTTGGCTCCATCTTCTTACTGGGAAGTATTTCATTTAATCTGTACTTTAGTTGCTTTAGCTCTGCCAATGGCTTAAATGATTTCCACTGGGAATTCATTCCTACCATTTGCCCACTGATCAAGCTGTTAGTAAACAGAGCACTTTTCCAAATACAAAAATGATGTCCTCAATCTGCTGTGCTTTGCCTTTTGCTTGCTTTGCATTTTAATTTTATTGATAGTTGACATATGGTAGAGAACCCTTCATTTTAAAGGGAAAGGTATGATAATGATGGAGATTCAAAAATAGAGCTTTTCACTTCTGATATGTATTCACAAAATTCCCTTTTTAATCCTTAGGACAGTTTCATCACGAAATGTGGGAGGCTTGAGGGGAGAGGAAAACAGGGGTTCTGTCACCATTCCTGTCCCATAGCTGGTGACGGAACCAAGTCTTGGGGAAAATGATTGTGACATTTGGAAGGCCAGCACATTTGGAAGAGAGAAACAGAAGAATGGATGAAGAGCCATTCAATGGAGGTAAACTTTAGGATTTATTTTCAATTTTTAGGTTTTGAGTTCAGGGTCTTACCGCCCTCAGGGAAGAACAATTAAACAAACGCCAATCTCCCAACTCTAGTCTCCTAACAGGAACGAGAATCTTCAAGCACACTTCCTTGGCGGCCAAGTTCAGAAAACACGAGGAGACAAATAAAAGGAAAGAGAGAGAAGCAACTATAAGAGTGAGGGAGTAATAACTGATTTGCTGATCCCAGGCCCTTGCACAGCCTTGCACAGTGAGTGATATCTGAACACAACCTGCAGCGCCTACAATTTGTATTCCCGAGGGGGAGCAAAGACTCTGTCGTAAAGTGTTTTCAGGATACTGCTTTGTTTCTAGGAATAAACTCATCTGATGTTCTTAAAGACCACAGAACTTCTACTGGTCAGAGTGATTATAGTTTTAAAGAAGGAAAACCGTGTGTGTAAAAATTCCTATAATTCTTATTTCCCAAGGTGGAGTCTTGTTGCACTGGTGCTAAGAGTTCCCGAGGAGGTGAAAACACTCCCTACTGCGAGCCAAGTTCAACGGTAGAGTCCCAGGCTGCTCGATGCATTTCTGGTGATGGTTGTTTCTGCCTTCACTTCAGCCTGTTTCTGGTAGACACGGATTTTCAAAACCTTGTCTACACCACCATCCTTCCTTCTAGTTTTAGCAGATTTCCTTCCTCAGACCAGCTGAGATTCTCAAAGCTTACCTTTCAAAGTACTGACACACTGCTTCTCAGACGGCTGAGCAAGGCGAGGAGGGCCTGGGACGAAGGACTCCACGAGGACGCAGTACAGAGTGTCCGGCTCCAGCCAGCTGAATACCAGCGTTCGGTTTGTCACACACTGGGACCACTAGGATAGGGAATTGCGAAGAGCAGTTAGAGCCAGAGATTTCCAGCACCACCCCAGACAAGTGACTTTAGAAGGAAATAGAAGACTGAGGTACCATTAAGTCCTTTACTATCATTAAGAGCTTTTTTTTTTAGCAACAGCTTTAAAATATCCTTTTCCTTCAGCTTGGCAGTCCCAGTTAGGGACTGGACAAATTGTGGGAACAATTCTAAATAATGACATAAGGAGGGATTTCTTCTTCCACTTTGTCCTGTGTTCTTGCTGATATTTTTTTCTTTCTTGGAGAGGGACTGACAGATGTTAAGCAAGTAAAAACTCTCCATCAAAGTGAGGTGGACAATTGCTCTACACACCAACAGCAACATCATAGCAGAGACTTTCTGTAAAGGAAATCGGAAGGCAGTTTTTAAAATTTCTACGCATCAGCTTCAACTGTATCTTGTATGGCAACAATTTTGAATATCACACCTTCCCAGATTCACAGGCCGAGAATTTAAGCATCAGGGCTGTGTGTTCCAGCATTAGCTGCAAAAAGTGACACAAATTATAGGGCCCCATTCCATTTCAGGCTTACCGTTCTATTTGATTTAGTATTATGTACGGACACATTATACTTCAGATTAGAGTATATTTGTTCCAGGGAAATAGAGCTTTCTTCTGGGTTTTTCTTCCACTTCTTTGGAGCCGTCAGAACAATAGATATGGATTTCCCATCAGTAGTCAAAGCAACCTCTGGTGGGCCAATTTGTGCTTAAAGGGGAGGGGAGAGGGAATTATCATGTTCAGATGTAGAAATCACCTTGGATGAAACAATATAATCCTACTGGGATCAAAGCTCTAAAGCCCACCCTCTTATCTGAGATGCCTTAGAATGCTCCAGGTGGGCCCAACTGATACCGAATCTTGAAACAATCATGTCACACGCTGATAGAACGTTAAAACAGCAAATTTACTTAGTCACATGTAGTTCCTAGTCACATGGATAAACAGTACTAGATGATGGTAAATATAATTAAAAGTGTTTGCAACACTCCTGGGACCTGAAACATTGGTGATAAATAACATTAAGAGGATTTGATGTGTTTGTAAAAATCAGAAATGGAGAAATGAAGTGCTGCTAAAGACCTTTGGGAAAGTAACCTTTGGAGAATGATCTAGAACAGAGATTAGCAAACTTTTACCATAAAGGTACTGACAGTAAGTATTTTAGGCTTTGCAGGCCATGTGATCTCTGTTGCAACTATTATTTATATAAATGTAAAAACCATTCTTAGCTCTTGTCCTGTAGAAAAACAGAAAGGGGAGGGGGTGCTGCATTTAGTCCGAGGCCATAGTTTGAGGACTTCTGATCCAGAAGGGCAGCAAGGGAAAGGCTCCAGCTCCAGAACTTAGGGAGTGCTTGTAAATTTCACCATGGCAGCTCTGAGTGGGTCCTCTATGGCTGAATCAGTCACAGATCAGGGATGGAAAATTTTAAAAGGAAATACCAGGAAGATGTTGCCCTAATTCTGAGTTACATCTAGAAATTATGTCATAACTCTACCAAGTTTGTAACAAGAAGAGACTTAGTTTGGTGATCAGAACAATCTTTAATCAACCTGCGGGCATATGTCAAATAGTTTATAAACCCACAACATTAAAATAAATCTGTCAGTTGTTCCTCAAATTATATAATCTCAACAATAAAACAAAATCAAAATTTGATAATATTGGCATCTAGCGTCAATTCTGGATCCAGGAGCAATCTTAGAGACACTTGGCCAAAACTTTCATTCTAAAGATGAGACTCTGAGATGCAGCAAGGTGAAGTACAGAGTGCAGAGCGCTGGCCTAGACAAGGCTGTCTATGAGGCAGAGACTGTTACATCAGGGGGTCAGATGAACTTGATATTGATACATGTTTAACAGAAAACTGTGTTACTTACTTTCTAAAAAAGGATAGAATCGTCCAGTTTCTGCCCATTTAGAACAATTCGTTCCCCAAATGGCCTTAGCTTTGGCATAATATTGACGTTCGTAGTCAGAAGTTTCAGCAGAGAGATCACAGTAGGTCCTACTGATATTTCTGCATTCGGATTTATTCAGCCATTTCTTTTGCCCATATCTGCTGAGAAGGAAACTGTGAATTAACAATGAGGTGCTCTCTATGCTTTACAGTAGGGAAAAAAAAAACAGTCATTACATAAAACTGAATGGAACTTAAGACCTTCTCTTCAGAACAACAAAAGTGCTTGTCATTGAGACAAAAAAGAATCTACTTTTGCTGCTGGCAATTTTTTTCATTAGCTGTCAGGAACATGAGTCAGAGTTTCTGTAATCACCTTTCTTTTCTGTGAATTATAATGTGGATAGTACATTTTGAAAGCATGTATTTTATTCTTAGGCTTGGCCTACAGTAAAAATTTTACAGATTGTGTGATCAATTCTTCTATGTAAATTTTTAGCCCACATGCATACCAAGGTCAGTTTGATGGGTCTTTTTTTTTTTTTGGATGGATTGTTTTAAGAAAAATTAGTCATTTTTTCTTGGAAATTCTTCTTGACATTCTCATAAAATTTAAAAATATACTTGCCCTCAAGGATTCTGGGGAAAATTCACTAGGTTGGAGTGCATTCCGAAATCAGCATTTTCAATGATCGTAGTGATGATGATATTAACTAAGTTGTTCACATCTGTTTTTCCTCTCCTTTATTAAAAACATAACACCCATAGAAAATAGGAAGTGGGAAATATATTAGCATTTCTCAGGTGGAAGAGACTGAGGTATTGAGAGTTTAAGTGACATGGGAAGAGCCAAGTGAAAGAGACAGGGTTGCGAGAGAGGCTACTGAAAGGATTAAAGCAGGTGTGTCGGGCTTTTAGACAGCTAACTCTGGTGGTAGCGTAGAGAATGTAAGGGGTCAAGGGTGGCAGACTGGGCAGCAGCTGAGAGGATGCTAGAGTGATCCAGGTGAAAGAGGTAGGTGGCTTGCACAAGGATGGTGGCAGTGGAATGAATGACAGGACAAAAGGAAAAAATATTAGGAGACAAGACTGGTGATTGAGTGCATGAAAAAGATGAGGGAAAAGAAAGTGTTAAGGATGATGTCTCTTTCTGTCCGGGCTAGTTGGGTGGAATGGTGGTAACATTTACCAAGATCAGGAATGCGGAAGAAGAGAGGGTTTGGGAAATGGGGAGAGGAGCGGGGAGGGAAAGATAATGAGTTCAGTTTTTGACAAGTTGAGCTTAAGATACGTAAAAGGTATCCGAATGCGGATGTCCAGAAGGCTCTGGAGCTCAGGAGAAAGGGGTGAGTGGGAGGTGGGGATTTTGAAATCTATGGCATAAAGCTGCTCATGGAAGGCACAGGCATGAATGAAATTACCCATGGAGACAAAGCAAAGCCTAGGATAAAATTTCAGGAGCAGCAAGATTTAAAGGTGAGATACAGGGACTTCCCTGGTGGTGCACTGGTTAAGAATCCACCTGCCAATGCTGGGGACATAGGTTCGATCCCTGGTCCGGGAAGATCCCACATGCCACGGAGCAATTAAGCCCGTGCGTCACAACTACTGAGCCTGTGCTCTAGAGCCCGCGAGCCACAACTACTGTGTCCGTGTACCACAACTACTGAAGCCCACGTGCCTAGAGCCTGTGCTCCACAACAAGAGAAGCCACCGCAATGAGAAGCCCGCGCACTGCAACAAACAGTAGCCCCCGCTCACCGCAACTAGAGAAGAGCCCGCGTTGCAGCAACAAAGACCCAACGCAGCCAAAAATAATAAATAAATAAAATAAATAAATTTACTTAAAAAAATAAAGGTGAGATACAAAGTACACTTAGAAATAGCAGCTAAAGAGGGAGAAGGAAAAACAGACATCACAAAAGTCAAGGGAAGACTGTGTGTTGAGAAGGAGGAAATGTCAACTTTATCAAGTGTTGCCAAAGCTTAAGGGTATCTTCTCTTTTCAAAATATGGCAGCAGAGTCCTGAAAGTAAATGTCTCCTGTTTCCTAAGTACCATAGCTACCAGAAAACATTAGAAATGTAGTTAGATCTTGTTGACCAATTTCTCCATTCAAGTCATCACCATGCCAAGGGGCTTTCAAACTTTTTATTGACCGTGAGCCATAGAAAGAAATACATTTCACAGTGTGACCCAGTTCACACATATATCCAACATACTAAAACAAAGGTTTTAGAAGATAATACCTAAACTTTACAACATGCCAGGCACTTATTTTCCGTTCTAATCCACTCCACACCATTCTAATCCTTCCCGTTAAAAAAAAGATGCTAGTTATGTCCCTCAAAATTGATTTCATGGCCCACCAACAGGTCTTGACTTGTGGTTTGAAAAATATTGCCATCGCCTATTTGACCTCTTCTCCTCAAACTTCCTGACTTTGCCAAGGGCAAGGCAGCTTCCCATGACAGATGTTGATGAAGGAGAAACGCTCTTTACTGAATTCTGGACAAAATGCTTTGTAAGTCTGACAAGCTGATAGACATGAATCATTCAATAAATACTACAGTAATGTTCATGCATATCAAAAAGTCATGCGGGGCCCTCAGTGGTCTCTGATTTCTGGTAATGGCAGGAAATATTTATCAAGTGCCTATTATGCGCTTGGACTGGTGCTTAGGATTTGAAAGCTTTATCTCATTTAATTATCATAATAACCTTAGGAGGTAGGTACCGTTATTTTCATCCCATTTTACAGATGAGGAAATTGAGGCTCAGTGATATTAAGGGAGCTGCTCAAGGTAGTCTGACTAGTAACAGGCATATCTGGGATTTGAACCACTTTTCCCTGATGCTAAAGCTTGTGCTTTTAATGCTACACTCTATTTTCGGCGTTAAATTCTTTGGGTAGATATAATTTAAACTTTGGTTAAAATTTCATTTTTTGCTTGGTAACAAACTTCACTCAAAAGTAAAAAAGTATGATATGTAACCTGCCCAAGGTTACCCATTTAGGTTCACAGTCTGGCTATGACCCCAGGACTGTTTGTCTTTGGAGCTGGGCCTGGAGCCCCGTCAGTGACACAAGCTGCCCTGTATTCCTGCCCACTGTCCACATTCACAGGCATGTAAGAACTCCACCATGGCAAGTTTCTTTTCAAATATTCTTTTTTGAAATTTATGTAATGTAAATTATCTACTCTCACAGAGCAGTGATTACTCTCTCTCTTTTTTTAAAATCCTTTTCTGAATCACGTAAACACATAAAGAATAGAACAAGCTCCTTGCTCCACCTAATGAAAAAGGAGACAAGGACACGCTCATGAGCCGTTTCTCCTGGCAGAGTGATGCCTCTTCCCTAAAATACTGGTTCCTGAGACATTCTTTGGCAGTGAGAATGAAGTTCTAGATAAATGAGGTCATTGTGAGTAGCAGCCAAAGTCTTTCACTGCCTTTAATGGTAAGAATTTTCTTTTCTTTTCCTTTTTTTTTTTTAACATCTTTATTGGAATATAATTGCTTTACACTGGTGTGTTAGTTTCTGCTGTATAACAAAATGAATCAGCTATACATATACATATATCCCCATATCGCCTCAGAATTTTCTTTTCAAAGACAAAAATGATGTTATTCTTTTTTGTAAATATGGTACAGTTTTTAAACTCACGCAATCAGAAAAGTATAACCGAGAGAGAAATAAATTACCCTCCAGCCCATTACCCTGAAACATTTGGTACACATGATTCTGCACATCTCATTATGCTTATATGTACCCAGAGGAATGATTCAATAGCTGAATACATAGACAAAAGCTAGGTTATGCCATACTGATGATTTTAATAAAAGTAGTAAATTTAACTTGATTCAAACTTTAAAGAAAAAGAAATTAAAATGAAATGAATCACTGCAGTTCAAATGTTTCATCACCACACTAGATATTAATTCTTAAAAGATCTTTTTTTTTTTTTTTTTTTTTT
>NC_041223.1:27019235-27047330 GCF_002837175.3 Physeter macrocephalus | reverse complement strand
GAACCCGCGTCCCCTGCATCGGCAGGCGGACTCTCAACCACTGCGCCACCAGGGAAGCCCTTTCAAAGATCTTTTAAATTAAGAAAATTGTGTATGAAAGATATTGAGAGTTTAGTTATTAAAATGATGACATATTTTCATTTTGGATCACATATAATGGCTTCGTTCTACGGAAGTCAGTACACATACAGTTTTTCCCCACCTTCTGATTTGTTATATTATTGATAAGGTTCAAACATTTACAAGAAAGTTCTGTAACCATATTTCCCATCACTAGTCTTAGTTCTACATTTAGATAGTTTCAATGCCTGCTCCCTGTCTTTTTGCCAAAACCTTGTCATTACTAAATTCGTTTAGGCTCATCTTTATCCCTCTGTCAGTTGCATATCATCTTTAGTTAGTGTTCCCTCCCCCCCCACAGCCTGCAAGAAGGTCTCAGGCGAGTGCTAGCCCAAGTTCAACCTGCTTGAAAATACAGAAAATACATTTGCTGAACTTGGTAAGAGTCTTAGGTCACACTTATTTTTCCCTCAGAAGATATATCACTGTCATGAACTGAGTGCTGCCAGATAGAAACCATTGCTTTTGTTGTGACGGTCATAAGTCATTTCATTTTCTTCAAAGTTAAATAACTTTACCAGGATATGTCTTCCTCTTATTTTTATTAAATTTTCCTAGACAGAGCATGCATTTACGATATGCAATTCCAGATAGTCATTATTACCTGTTCAATTATTACTACCTGTTAGCTATAATAGGTTTTTCATCTCTATATAACATTTTTATTTTCCATCTTCTTCCTAAGTTCTGCCACCGTGCTTTTTAAAAAAGTTCTTCTTCTTGTCTTAGAATCTCTTCTTTGACAGTTATCTCTTCTTTGAGGTTTACCATTAAAGAACATGTTGTTTATGGATTCAAACTATGAACCATTATTTGTCTGAATTTTTCTTTAATTTCCATGAGAAAGCTTTCAGGAATGTTTGACTTGTGTTCTTTTTGTCTTTCTCCCTTTCAGTAATTAGGGATAGGTGTGCTGGATTCTTTGGGACAATTACTCTTTGAATGGAGCCAGCTCTTTATTAAATATTAGGTGAGTGGGTATAGGAGTGAGGGTCTATCACACACCCACTTACCATTTTGCATTCCTTCTTGATTGCAATGAGTGTTGAGTGAGAGGTGAAAAGTGAAAATGTCCATTCACTATTATCTTTAATACAAACTGTGAGTTGTACAGAATTCTGCACTCAGTTTCACTTAAAAATGTCCTATAATTCTAATAAGTATAGAGGTTTCAGAGGCGATGGATTTCCTTGTTTGCTCAGCCACAGAATAACATTTTGACAGACTTCTTTTCTCCATTTAAATAACTTCTTCTTGCCTACGTACTCAATACTCTGTTTCCATGAAGAAACTGTTGTCTAATCTAATCTAACAAAACACAATGAGATAATTTAACATGAAATATCTAAAACCTTTCTTTTTCCTCACTCATTTAATACAATAGATGGTTTATCTTTGCACCATTAATAGGAGTCTGAGTCTTGTACTTATAAATTAGCCAAAACGAAAAGAACCAACTTACATGAAATACTGCACAGAATAAGTAACTTCCACTCCTTGTAGGCCCTGTGGTGGGTTCCACTGTAGGATATTCTTCATGTTTATAGATAAGAAGGTGATATTTGTAGGTTTAGGCAGACCACCAGAGACACAGGGAACTGAAAAAGGAGTGGAGAGGAATTGAGGTCTTAATAGAGAGAAAGGAAGACCTAACATGTGGTAGCTGGTCTCCAGATATGGCCCCCAATGAGCCACACCTTCCAGTACTCATGCTCTGTGTATTTCCTTCCAAACTGAACATGGGCTGACCTCATGGCCCTCTTTAACCAACAAAATTGATACTGGGACTGAGCCTTAACAAGGCCTATGAGCTTCCACTTTTGTCCTTTTGAAAGCCCTGAGCTGCCATGTAAAAAGTGGGCTACTATGCTGGAGAAACCATGTCAAGAGGCCATGTGAAGAGGGAGAGGTTCGGCTGTCCCAGTGTCCCAGCTGAGCCCAGTCTTCCAACCAAGGGGCCAGAATGAAGCCACTGTGGACATTCCAGCCCCATGTGCCATAGACTGAAGCTTCATGAGAGGCTCTGAAAGAGACCAGCAGAAGAACCATCAAGCTGAGCCCTAGATAAATCCTCAGAATTACGAGAAATTATAAAATGATTCTTTTAAACCACTAAATGTTGGGGTAGTTTGTTATGCACCAGAAGATAACTGAAATAATCCCTTTATTAGATATAGAAATAAAATTTAGGATCGATGTCACTGAAAGGCCAGGGATTGGAGACTGGAGCTGGGGTTAGCTTTACTAAAGTATATAATAAAGAAATAATTATAATAAGAACTAATGAAAGAAGACAATTTATTTAATTAAACACTGATATGTTCACCTAACTGTGTTCTAAGAAAGACTGTATCCTAGAGGATTAATTTATAGAAATCCTCTGTAAAGGAATGATAAAAAATGGAGAAACTACCAAAAAATTAGAAAAGGAAAAAAGAAAAGTGAAGAATAGTTTCTTATAAAAGAAAACAAAGACAATCCTTTAAATACAATAAATGAAAAAATTCAGTGGTGATATGAAAGAATCAAAATATTAATTTAAACTATTGGAGAGATCCCAAAGTCCTGAGTAATAAACAATCAGATATTATGAAGAACTTATCATCAATATGCATATTCTAGTCAATGAATTTGGAAAATATCAAATTTTGATATTTCAAATCAAACAGGAAATAAAATTTAGCTAAGTCACTGAAGGCTGGTCCAATTTTGGCTAACGTTCAATAATTCTTGTATAAATCAACTGAGACTAATGTCAGAGAAAGGAATTAGCTTTATGATTGTGGTAATCCTTGGCTAAGATTAGCTCTATACAATGTACTGTAATCCCACAAGCCAAATGAAAAGAAAGAAAAAATTCTTTCCTTTAGAATTAAACTTTATAATGTAACATGACCCTGATTCTAAGCCAAAATAAGCTCTTTAACATGTGGCAGAGTGACCAAACTATAAGTGGTTGAGTTTGTGTTCATGCATGTGTGCAAGCATGTGCTATATTTGTAATGACTCCTACTTTTAACCTTGTTCATTTTTTTCAATACCTCAGTTTTATTTTATTTTATTTAATAAATTCATTTATTTATTGGCTGCGTTGGGTCTTTGTTGCTGCGCACGGGCTTTTCTCTCTAGTTGCGGTGAGAGGGCTTCTCATTGTGGTGGCTTCTCTTGTTGAGGAGCACGGGCTCTAGGCACACGGGCTTCAGTAGTGGTGGGACGCGGGCTCAGTAGTTGTGGGATGCGGGCTCACTAGTTCTGGCTCGCGGGCTCTAGAGCGTAGGCTCAGTAGTTGGGGCGTATGGGCTTAGCTGCTCTGCGGCATGTGGGATCTTCCTGGACCAGGGATCAAACCCACGTCCCCTACATTGGCAGGAGGATTCTTAACCACTGCGCCA
This sequence comes from Physeter macrocephalus, assembly GCF_002837175.3. Taxonomy (NCBI): domain Eukaryota; kingdom Metazoa; phylum Chordata; class Mammalia; order Artiodactyla; family Physeteridae; genus Physeter; species Physeter macrocephalus. The sequence continues at coordinate 27,043,818 of NC_041223.1, read as the reverse complement.
CCAGGGAAGTCCTCAGTTTTATTTTAGAGAGGGAAGTTAAACACTCAAAGAGAAGCTCTGTCAACTGATCACTGTGTGGGTGTGTGTGTAGGAGCAGTAGAAAGGATCTCTAAAGGATGCCACCTGCCCAGTGTCTGTCTTTGATTTCTATTCTTCTAACTCTTTGGAACCACTGCATATCAACTGGTATTGGCTTTTTCTGGAGCTTATATATAATGAATAATTATTAATGATTTAATACTGCTCTGTGCTATCACTAGGTTATAACTTTTAATCATATTTTTAAGACAAAACAGAGAACTTGGGGAAGCAGCACCATGAAGTATAGTATTCCCCAATTCTTCAAAAGTGGGGAACACTGTCAACATAAACAATTCCGAGGATCTTTCCAGATCTAAAATGCTGTGGTTCTATATTTTTAGATGACACTAACATGTGAAGAGTGGTTAGCATCTTGTAAAAACTAAAATTAAAATAGACTGTGTATTATAATATCGCAGATGGAAGACATTACCAAAACATGGCTCCACAGAACTAACTGAGAAGGAACCAGAATAGTCTGATTTGTGGCAATTTGTGTTCGGAGAATAAAAAAACACAAATTATCTTAGATATTATAATCCAGGCATATTTTCTCAATGTTTATCTATACAAAGGTTTATCTTCTACAACATTGGTTTCTGTGTGACTTTTAATATAAGTAAAGAACAGAATTCTCAAAATGCCTAAAACATACCCCCAAATTTTTAAAGAAATAACTTGGAACAAAGTAAATGGACTGCTCATTTTAATTTAATTGGGGGAAACACTGTTATGAGGAAACAAAGCAATTTTGCTTTTCTGAAATAAAGCACTCTGGAATGTGCTGTCAATCATTAATGTTTACTGATTCAACAGAAATTTTTACTAGTGTTTTGTAATCATTTAAATGATCCTCTAGAAAAGCTACATCAATTATCAAAATGTTACCAAACTCTGTATCGTAGAGGATTAATTTATAGAAATCCTCTTTAGAGAAATGCTAAAAAAAATCATTTTAATAGTTTAAATAAAAGGAATAATAGGTTAAACAAAAGGAATTAATAATCTGACAATATTAAAACATTAAACAATTTTCTCATCCTGCCATTCTATTTTCTGACAAGAAAACATATTTCATTATAAATGTTGTGAAATGGATATATACCTTCTCTGCAAGTTTACATTATGGATAAATTATACATATTGCCACAGTTTTGTTAGCCAGCCTACAAGATGGTCCTCAGTAATCCCCTCCTCCTGGCACTCACAGCCTGTATATTCCTCTCCCACACTGTATCTGGGTTGGCCTGTGTGACCAATAGAATATGACAGAAGTGATGGTACATCATTTCCAAGATTAGGTTATAAAAGATACTGTGGCTGCCATCTTGATTTCTCTCTCTAGGATTATTTACTCTGGGAAAAGTCAGCTGCCTTTTTGTGAACAATCCTCTGCAGAGGACCATGTGGCAAGTAACAGGCCTCCAACAGCTGGTGAAGAACTGAATGAAGTCTCCTGCCAAGAGGCACATTAATGAGTTTAGAAGTGGATCCTCCAGCTCCAGTCAAGCCTTCAGATGGCTGCAGCCCCAGCCTACCCCTTGACTATACTCTTGTGGGATACCCTGAGCCAGAACCACCAGCTAAGCCATTACTGGACCCCTGACCCTCAGAAACCATGACATAATATTTGTTGTTTTAAGTTGCTAAGTTTTGAGGCAGTTTGTTACACAGTACTAGATAACTAATACAACAAAGAGTCTAAAACTAAGAGAAATTAATCACTAAAAAAAAAAAGCAAATTAAATGGAAGAAGAAATGGAAGAAGAAAAAAATGGCCCCCTCCTTTCCCAATGATGTTATAAAAGACTCCTGCTTTCACAATCTTGAAAAATGTTTTTTAGTAGTTACATTTCATCTTTATAAAGAAATTTTAAAAACCCAATGAGAAGACTGTAAACTTATTAGCCTTTAACTGCAAGTGAGAATCACAGCAACAATTTTTTGAATTAAAAGAAAAAGATAAATGCTTAGTTAAGCTCATTGTAAATACATGGTAGTAAACACCTTCAACAGAAATACATTTTAAAATGGATGTTGCTGTTTCGTACACTGTTTCTGGGGAAAGAATATCCTAGCTTTTAATCCTTCAGATTCTTCATTTGGATTAACATTATCTTTCTGATTGCCTAGGCAGAAAATATATCAGTTTTGGATATCTATCCTCTTGTCAATAAATCAAAGTATTATCCCAGGGGCAGCCTTACCATGATAAAAGCCATCTGAAGACACAGTGAATGGTGTTCGGAAGACACACGGAGAAGACAATTTGAAGATGGAAGGTTGGAGTGATGCATCTATAAGCCAAGAAGCCTGGCTACCACCAGAAGGTGGACAAAGCATAGAAGGAACCTCCTCCAGACGCTTCAGAGGAAGCATGGCACTGCCAACACCTTGGTTTCCTACTTCTAGCTTCCAGAACTGTAGAGAATACATTTCTGTTGTTTTAAGCCATCCAGTTTGTGGTCTTTGTTACAGCAGCTCCAGGAAGCTAATACAGTTGCCACTGTGTGGATACCTAATGGTGAATAAACAGATATGTTCCTGCCCTTGTGGAGATCCCAGACTAATGGAAAGAGAGCACCATTCACAAGTCAAAAAACGAACAAAAACATACTTACAAATTTGGTGACCCAGTTATGAAAGGGAATAAGGTTGCAGTAGTGGGTCACAGAACCTACTTAGATAGGGGCTTAGGAGTCAGCTGTGAAGGGGGAGGGCAGTGTTCCAGGCGGAGACTCCTGAGATGGGAAAAAGCCCATCCAAAAAAACCGTGCCTTTGGAACAGTCAAAAGACCAGTGTGGCTGGAAAAAGTGAGGAAGAGGAGAGCGGCCACGATGTAACTGAAGAAGTTCAAAGGGGCTAGATCCCTCCCCCCCTCTCCCCCGCCCCAGTCTTTGTAAACCCTGGGAAGGAAGCTAGGTTATAATTGAAATTCAGCAGAAAAGTATTGAAGCCTTTTATGCAGTGGAAGCCATGGGCCTATTTGTACTTCAAATGGATTACTTCACTACTGAGAGGAAGAAAGACCGGATGGGGGCAAGAACAGAACTGGAGAGACCTGTAAGAAGGCAGTTGCAGCAGCCCCAGTGAGGAATGCTGAGCTTGCACCGAGATGCTGGCTGTGGATATGGAGGGTGAGGTGGGCGCAGCTGGGAGTTCTCTTTTCAAAGTAGAAACAGTACCCCCTGATGAAGCAGAGCTATGAGAGTCACATCAGTAAGAGAGTTGCTGTGTTGTGAAAGCTAAATCAACAGATGAGGATTTATCAAGAAATATTTGCCCTTTTGATGATGCAAAAGAGTGATAAAAAATAGAATTAGCACTTTGTTTTTGAGGAGGAGAAACAGTATTTTATTTTATTTATTTATTTTTTTTTGTGTGGTACGCGGGCCTCTCACTGTTGTGGCCTCTCCCGCTGCGGAGCACAGGCTCCGGACGCGCAGGCTCAGCGGCCATGGCTCACGGGCCCAGCCGCTCCGCGGCATGTGGGATCTTCCCGGACCGGGGCACAAATCCGTGTCCCCTGCATCGGCAGGCAGACTCTCAACCATTGCGCCACCAGGGAGGCCCCGAAACATTATTTTAAAAAGAACAACTGATAACTAGTATTTCCTTGTGGTGTTTTCATCTTCACAAAGTTGTAGGCACTGTTTCCAGTTTGGAAAACATAAAGAAAACACTCCTGAATGTATGTTCCAGTTGAGATAAGTCATTTTCCTAACCTGCCAGTATCGATAATTTAATCAACAACAAAGAGAAAATATGTCACACCCACACTGATAGCAGGAGTCATGTGCCAATTCGTGGGTAACAAAAGCATTTTTGTTCGCATAGATTGATGGCCTGGAAGTACAGCTCTGATCCTCTGAAAGTCCATCCATTTCATATCCCAAATCACGAAGCTGTTGGATTAGCACACATAATTTTATTTCTGGGAGTGCTATACCATTACAACTTCGGTTTGGTACACAAAGTTCTCCATGGTCTCGTCTGGCCTCTCCTTTTGTAATTCTGCCAAATGCACTATGTTCACTAGTCACACCAAATCACCCGCAAAACCCTAACTAGCTCTGCGGTTTTTATGCCTTTACAATTTTGGTACCCTCCTCTTATAGTATCTTTGGGAACTAAAAGACGCCTTATTTTTCCATGTGTGCCTCCATTTAGAGTATTGGCTTGTACTATTTTAATGACGTGATTACGTTGTGATGTTGTGGAGCATATGCATGGTCTCCCCTAAAGGGAGTGGGCATTCCTGACGACAGTCACTGGGTAGGAGGTTGGTCCTTCAGGAGAAAATGAAACACAGAAGACCTCAGAAAGGGACAAGAACTCCAGGCTCCCTTTGAGCTTCCCTGACCGGGGTATGGACATTGGGCAATGGAGGGAGACTTGAGGGGGGGCCCCCTTGGATAATGGGTATTTAAGATGGCTTCTGCAAACTAGTGGTTACCAGTGGGGAGGTGGAGAAGGGCAATAGAGGGGTAGAGGATTAAGAGGCACAGACTATTATGTATAAGATAAGCTACAAGGATATATTGTACAACACAGGGAATATAGCCAATATTTTATAACTATAAATGGAGTATAACCTTTAAAAATTGTGAATCATTATATGGTACACCTGTAACTTATGTAATATTGTATATCAACTCTACTTCAATCTAAAAAAGGAAAAAAATTAACCAATGAACAACAACCAAAAAGATGGCTTCTGTCCTGACAAAGCTGTGGGGGGCCAGCAAGAAGGGGTCCACTTAATGAACTCCTAAGTAATGATGGGTTAGCTATAGCTTGTAAGTCATGTCATTTAGACTTGTTCCAAGAATTACCTTATAGTTACCTTTCTGTAGGTGGAATGAAATGGTATGTGACATTTTCTTAATGGCCTCAAAGATAATACTAAGGTCATCATCTTAAGTATGTTGCAGTTTTAATTATATGCCTGACAGTAAAAGGTATTTCCATTTCATTAGACTGTGGGAAAAGTCTATGCATAAACTAGTGCCTGATGAACACTGGTAAAAAGTGGTGAGGTTTTCAGAGCGAACTCACAAAGGGTAATCAGGCTCAGGGTTACCCAAACCTCTCTCTTCTGGGGATGAGGCTTTCTGAGTTTCCCGTTATGGACAGTATGCTCATTCACTCCTGAGCAAAACCACCAGACTACAAGAGGCTGAACAGTCAAATGTGTCCACTTTTGGGGACTTCCCTTTGGGGCCATGCAAGTTTCTCAAGGTCATGATTAACAAGGGAACCTCAGCATTGAGGAAGCCCTGCCCACCTTTGCCCAGAGAAAGTCTCCAGCCCTCCAGCCCCATCTGTCTTTCTGAAGTTGAAGCAGTGAAGGAATCTGAGCTGTTTGACCCTGGGCACCATGTCTTATAAGATTCTTTGTATCCCCAGTGCCGCTCAAATAAATACTTTTGAACTGAACTAACCAGGGACCACCGGGCTCACATAAATTGTAGAGAAAGGGCAGCACCCGGATTCACATGAGCATCTGGTTGAGCGTGACACAGCCTGAACCACCAAACCTTGATAGCTTGAAATCACCCTGGGAAACTTACACTATACACAGGGGATTAGCACAGTCAGAAGATACTCAACAGTTGCTTTTTAATGCAGGAAGAGCAGCCCATGGCAAGTGGTTGCTACATCTTACAAGTGTCTGTCAAAATAGGAAAATACCTACTATGCTTGTAAGACCAAAAAAAGAAAAAAAAATCACCTCCTGAATGAGTTTTCTGTTGTGGGAAATGGGGTTAAAAACAATCGATGTACAAAAAGCACCAGAGGGTGATTAATCAGTTTCAGAAAGCAAAAGTTGGAAATATCTCATCCCAACCTCCACCAAAGGAGAGCCAAACAGTGTCACTGCCTTCAAACAGATTAAATATTGTTGTAACTTCATCGTGCTGAAAGGAAAGGCATATTTTCTTTGGTCTTAAGTTATAAATTATCTCTCCTGAAAAATATTAACCCCTCTTTCCTCTTTTCCCCCTTGATATATATTACATATATCGAGTGCCCTTAGAAAGTGAATCACCTAAACAACACTTGAAATGTTATTCAGGAACTATTTACCTGAGAAAATACACTTAACTATCTTCTGTAAAGGAGAGAGTACGGTTTGATGTTAACGTTAGTTCCTCTGAACTCGATTATCTTCCTCTACCAATCCCGCTACAATTTCTCTATTATTTCTTTACCCACTTGCTGCTGTACTTGCATACTGCCTCTGTTTTCCCTTAATAGTAGACTGAATGTTATATAGGGCACTGCCACCTGCCCTATCTCATCGGCTTCTAATAACTGTTTATGTGAGTAGGTCAGACAGAAGTTTTAAGAACAAGAGTTCTAGAGCCACACTGGGACCTACTCCCTGTTTTACTGCTTACCTAAGCTGTGTGCCCTGAAGTAAGTTATTTAGCCTCTGTACTCAATTTCCTCATTTGTAAAATAAAACAATAATATTATCTGCCTCATAGGCTTGTTGGAATGATTAAATAAGGTTCCCAAAATAGTGCCTGGTACAAAGAAAGAGCTCAATAATCATTAGTTCAGTATTGTCCTCCATGGTTACTATTCTCCCTTTACAGCTGATTAGATAGAGGCCCAGAGAGGCTGACTGATTTGCCTATGGTTATTCAGCCATCTGGAAGCTGTTTGAGCCCAAGTGGTCTGAGGACAACAGGGCTCTCTACTAGGACACTCACTTACTGCCTTTAGGGAACGCTTCAAGGAGCAGTGTTGTGGGAAGAAGAGACTGCATGATCATTGGAAAGTGTGCATGTTACAGATGACTGCTTCTAAGGAGATATAAAAGAAATTCAATGAGGAGTTCAATTCTGAAAAATGCAAATGCTTCATATGCTGCTTTTCCTTACCTTTTCTCAGTGTGAATAAAATTATGTACACACACACACACACACACACACACAAGGAATTCAATGAGGAAAACCCTAGTATTTCTCCTTCATTGAAGTTTTTTCTGGTGGAAGGGTACTTAGTCACATCGTTCATTCAACCTCATTACTGGCCACCTACTAGAAACAGAAACTGATAGTTACTAGGGTGCAGTGGCAGACAGAAACGCACAGAAGGCCCTGCTCTCACAGAGCAGATATTTTCTGAATCTGGGACACAATCCATCAATACGTGCTTTCCCTGCCAGGTATGTGAACTTTTATATGGATGAGCGATATATAAGTCATACATAAAAAGCATGTTATTTCTTTAGAGCCACACCTCAATAAGTAAATCTATGTGCTTAAACATGTTTTGGAATATTGCTGTTGGTGCTTGAGAGCAAGCAGGACTTTAAGGTTGAGACTACTTCTTAAAATAAATATATTGGCATTTACCCATCAAAAAGAGTGCGCATTGTCCAAGCAGTTCCCTTGGGAGGGTTTATAATTATTCCCTGGTACTGCTCAGCTCTGGCATCTGGGGCATGCTTCCTTTCAGCTACAACAGTCTTCAGCGGCCGCTTGCATACATGCAAAAAATTCCATCTCATTTTTTTTTTTTATAGTCACACCTTGTTTTTGCCCAACATAGCATTTCTTAGCTGGATTACCCAAGCTGGTTGGAAGTGGCTTTGAATGCTTTTGAAAATTAAACCACACCTCCAAGATGAAGGTTTGCCACTTAATGGCAAACCTTAATCTGACAGATGCATACAGGTTCTACTGAGAACTCTGAAAAGAGGAGTTTAGGAAATACATTGTGAGATTTTTGTGCACAGCCTCCTAAAATGTCTATTTTGAAGATGCCATTATTAATTTGAATATGTTGGTCCCGTGGTTAGAAAATCAGTCTCACTTCCTTATGTCCTCTCTTGTATGTATGTCTTCCCTTCCCTTCCCTTTCAGACTTGCTTTTTGAGGCCAGGGACTTGATTTTTCTCCACATTTTGTGATCTCCAAAGTGTTTATCCAAATTGAATACCATAGTAACTGTGGAAAAATAGATTCAAATGTGGGTTGGAGTCTCTACAACTTGATAACTTGCCTCAGAAAGGAAAAGATAAAAGAAAGAACAGAGTCAAAGACACACCATTTGAAACCACTAAGGTAATAGAAAGAACAGCTGCTTTCCATCAATAGGTGTTTACTAAATATCAACATACATCATCCACTTTATTTTTCAAATAATTTTCATAAATCATAGTACTTCTTTTCATCCTCACATAAGTAACGTGATTCTTCCATTAACATCTCCATCACTTGAAATTTTCAGAGACACTCAAGATAAAAATGTGAGAAAAAATTAATAGAAAAAGTAAGAGAGACTTACTTTATAATGAAGCAAGAGCAGCCCATGGCAAGTGGAGATTTGGAAGTGATTAGTAGTATTTACTTCTCTTGGCTGTTGATGGGGATTTTGAGGCAAACGAGGTTGAGAGTGTGATCTCAATTGTGATCTCAGACTTTCCAGTCAAACAAGATGAATACAGAAGTGTACAGCTGCCATCAAAAACAGTCAGAAAGGTGCAATATTTTTCAATAGGTTAACTCTCCTCCATAGTGACAAGTCAATGCTTTGATGATTTTGACGGTGACCAGGGCTCGGATCACACCTCTTCAGGGTTGAATTAAGCCTCAATGAAGTTGTGTAACTAAATGTGATAAAATGGACAGGGGATCCACGTGCTGTGCGGGGTTCGCTTAAGATCCGCTCTCTGAAGTGGTTATCCTACCACAAAGATATTAAAAAACACTGGTCAGGATAAAAGCAGAGCAACAGTGAAGAGGCCACCCACGAAGAGCCAAAGGCACTGACAACACTGGATCCTCTCCAGGATCAACTCAGAGAATGGATCAATGAAGACATTCCCTTTGCTCTTGCTGTTAAAGCTAACAGAGCCTTCAAAGGACTGTGTTGATTCAGGAAGTGAAAAAGAGCGCCTCGGTCACCAGCCCTCTTAGAAAACCACAGCTGTAACAAGGGAGCCTTTGGTACCTGTTTGTGGTTGGATTCAGTGTTGCACAGAGCCGCAGACCACAGTGACCTGTTGAAGCTGTCAGTGACCTTGAGGTCGGGCTGCCCTACAGCTGCAAAGCTCCTTACTCCTACCCACCTGGCAATACCATTGCCAGAAAAAAAATCATCTGTTTCATAGGATTCTGCTATTTGTTGTTGGGTTTTGTTGGTTGATTTGTAGTTTTACAAGAAAGAAATGTAGGTGGGAAAAAGGAATGTTAACCACGTGGTAGTTTATAGATAGAATATGCTTAGAGCAGGATTTAACTTTATTTTCTTGCTAGCATTTTAAATGAAAAATATAACAAGTATATTGGCAATTCTCATAAGTCTCACTTTCCCTTTTTATAGGAAGCCCTGCCTGACTCCTAGATTAGATCAGTTGCCTTGCTCTGTGCTTCTAAAGAAGCTTGGTTTCCTCAGTTCTGGCATTTATACTTTGATGTAATCACCTGAGGTTAAAAGCTCCACGAAGAAACAGGCCTTATTTTCTAGTTCACCTCAATACCGAGAACAGTTCCTGATATGTATGAATGAATGATATTGAATAAATGAACGAAAGAATGAATGAATGAAAAGTGCTCAAAAGAAGGTTATTTAAAAATCACATTGTGTCAAGTTGTATTTTAACTTATGAAAACTCAAAATGAATGTGTCGGGTATGAAGGTAATTCTTTTTCATTAAATCTGATCACCTCAAATACCTCATTCCCCTAAGTTATTTGCTCCTAAGGTACACGTGATATTCTATTTTGCACCTACAAACGATCAGCAAATTTTAAAAATAACAACGTAAAGCATTTAGTAGGATAATTCAGAGGACCTTTTACTTCTTTTATACTTTAAAATGGAGGAGGAGGGGCTGACTTGGAATCATATGGATAGTTCGCCTCAAGTATGAAAATGGTCCATGCTGGAGCAAGAGTGAAGATCTTGCGGGCTTCCCTGGTGGCGCAGTGGCTGGGAGTCTGCCCGCCGATGCGGCGGACGCGGGTTCGTGCCCCGGTCCGGGAGGATCCCACATGCCGCGGAGCGTCTGGGCCCGTGAGCCATGGCCGCTGAGCCTGCGCGTCCGGAGCCTGTGCTCCGCAACGGGAGACGCCACAGCAGTGAGAGGCCCGCGTGAAGATTTTGCAATGAACGTGCCACATAGAGGAACAGAGATGGAGGTCTGACGAGAGTGAACCCCTCTGCTAAAGAAATTTAAACTCCACCATCTTTATTACATACCCATTGACGTTTCTCTCCTTTTTAAAAAACAGGTATAATTAACATATAACGTATTAGTTTAAGGTGTACAACATAATGATTCCATGTTTGTACATATTGCAAAATGGTGGCTATCTTTTATGTTCATGTTATGGAAAGTACAAGAGACGACTCATCTCTGCCCTCTACATTCTCAGGAGAGCCTCTCAGGCGTGAGACTTCTGCAAAGGTTTCCTTTTGGCAGTGGACACAGACTAATAAACATGTGAGGAGGAAAACTGCATGGGGTTGAAAAGGTAGCTTTTCTCCACTTTAGAAGCCAAGCTCATGAGTACGGCTCACTGCCCTACAAGCCGTTGAGGGTATGGTAGGTGTTACAAATTCAACTGTGGCCCCGCAAAGAAATATGTTTAAATGCTAGTCTCCAGTACCTCATAAAGTAACCTTAATTAGATATAATGTCTTTATAGAGGTAATCAAGTTAAAAAGAGGTCATTAGGGTGGGCTTCAATCCAACATGACTCGTATCCTCATACAAACGGAAAATTTGGACGCAAAGAGAGACATGCACAGAGGGAAGATTATGTGAAGAGACAGAGAGAACACTGTGTGAAGGCGGAGGATTGGAATGATGCTCAACAGGCCAAGGAACGCCAAGGATTGCCAGCAACCACCAGATGCTAGGAGAGAGGCATGGAACAGATGTTCCCCTACAGCCTTCAGAAGGAATCAACCCTGCCAACATCTTGATTTCAGACTTCTAGCTTCTAGAACTGTAAGATAATACATTTATGTTATTTTAAGCTACCCAGTTTGTGGTACTTTGTTATGGCAGCCTTAGGAAAGTAATATAGTAGGTGTCTGTTCCTTGTATCTTTCCTCAAAAATGAACGCAATGTTTACTTAAGAGAAGAACGAATGCTTTAAGGGCTGCCAAGTAACCTGAAAGTAAGGATGGAGGGATTCATGTAGGAGAAAAAAAAATGTCTGCAAAGTTGAAAAAGAGGAAATTTAAATGGCAGAAGTAATGTAAACAAATGCTTCAACTAAGAGGATACACTTGCCAAAATATCTCATATCACCAAAATACAAATGTTAACGGTATGGAATGGAAAATTTCAGGGGGCTGGATTAAAGACATACATGTTGAGACTCAAGAAGTATAAGGAAAACTTCCTGGCAAATCTGTATAGGACAAGGTATGCCCATTCTCTGTGCCTGGAGGTGGGGCTGGCACTTGATGATGCGATGCATAAAGTGATTGGAGAAGCTGAGTGGAAGCCATTTTGGCGTCTCAACGTGCACTGTGGTGACCACCACACTTGAAAAACAGAACTTATTTTGAATAGATAATATTTGTAATCAATAAAAATTTCCTTTCTAGAAAAGAGTCTCCTTAATTGTGTTAAAGTCCACCATGACAGACATCATGTGCTCTAGATAAAACATCATGCCATACTTCCATTCTCTGTATTCTGAGAAGTAAAGAGAAAGAAAATTGCCTCCACAAAATGAAATTGTATTAATAAGAAATTCTGAGTTTAAATGAGGGGTCAAGGTCTGTGTCTTATAGGAAAAGACAACAAAGGTAAAAAGGGAGGGTAACTTTTAGGCATCAGGAACCCTTTGTTCACCAGGAAACTGATGCTGAATCGCTTAAGGACCAACATGCCAGGGGCAGTGATTAAAATCTGGCAGACCAGCCATGTCATCATGATCTACAGTGAATATGCCTGATAACTTACAGACAATCTGGAACACACACATACAGAAAAGACAAGGAGAGAGAGGGGCCTGGCATGACACAACTGGGGAGGTGGTTAGCTGAGATGAATGAAGACAGAGGAAATGTGATGGTTGCAATCAGTGAGCTGAGCATCTTGTTCTGCATGACTTCATCAGCTTAGAGTGAGGACCAACAATGTGACAAGATGAAAGAGATCAAGACCTCAGCTTACTTATTGGAAGAACATTCTAGTAGCTGGAAGTCTACAATGACAGGACATCCTGTCTTGGGTGTCAGGTATCAAGTTTCCTGTGATGAGAGGTGCTCCAACAGCAGATAGGTAATGACTCTGAAGTTATGTTGCAGGGAAGAGTCACAAGGCAAGCAGTTAGACGGGATTTTAAGGCCCTTTCAAGCCTAGTTTTCTATATCAAAAGGAATTCTGAAAATAAAGCAGAGGAAGTATTTAATTGTATTGTCTTCAGCCAGCATTCTTTTTTAAAAAAGTTCTCTTGTTCTCCAATTTTAAATGGAATTGACACATCTTGAGATAGATTATAGAGATTTAATTCATTTTTCTAGTATCACTTTTTGAGTCAAATAATCATAAATGTGGACCAAGAAAAAGTAAAAATTCTGTCAGAACATCACAATCATAGCATAAAGGTAATGTTATAAATAAGATGAATAAAATGATTTCACTTCTTAAAATATATACTACCTTAAGCTGCAGTTAATACTTAGCAGTCTTTTTTTTTATCATCATAGAAGTAAACATGTCAAAGATACCTGGTAAAATTGTACATGAAGAAAAAGATTCAAGTAGAGAGTCATTTTAAAAGTATCATGCATATAATGAAAGGTGCCTTTTAACCAAAAAGGCAAATTTACTGAGCGACGTTTGTGAAAAGTAGTATGCCAAGCACTTAAAAATAGTTAATGTTTTATGCTTATAATGTTTTATGAGATGCTTATACTGAAGTATTAGTTTTATAGCATTAGTATTAAAAATTAAAAATATATGTTACTGCTTATTGTCTTTGTCTAAAGTTTAGGCTTAAATGCAAAATCTGCATCCTACCTATGGCCCTCTGAGTCAGAGCTGTACAGAAAGGTGCACTCAGAGAACTGACGCCCCTCCTCATCCCTAACACCTCGGTTGTACACCGTGCCACCTCCTATGGGTAACAGATCTCCTTAATTGTTCTCTAGGGAGCAAATTCTGCCTTTCCTGGATTTGTTCTATAGGAAGCTGAATAAATAGCTACAGGTAGTAGAAGCACATCTTCTGAAAGGGGAGGCTGGTGATACCTACAGCCACACTCTTAGATCTCAGGTATATGATGCTCTCCAGACATGCTGGGGATGGGTTTCGAGCTGATCAATGAGGAGCTATATAATAGCCAATAAATGATAAATGTACATGCAAATGTACAAGAAATCCCTCATGTCTGCTCCAAAGGCAATGGGAGAGAAGCTGGAAAAGAGGACAAGCTTGTTTGATGAAAAGAACATTTGAGAAGACAAATCCTGCTTTAGCTGCAACAGAGCACCCAGATGTAGACCGAGTTCTTGACTATTAGCATACAATATGTTTAAAACCAGTTGTTTTCATGCGAAGTTGAAGCAAAATTTGGAAATGATTTAGCCTTGATATGAATTTGGCTGGTACAGTCAGGGTCTACCTTTGAGGATTACGGATTTGTGAAGCAGAATAGATATATCCTGTTAAGTGAAAAAATGCTAAGTAGAAAAGAGAACCTGTAGTATGCTAGGTTTCATGTAAGAAAGAAGGGGAATATGAGAAAATACACACATATCTGTTCACTGGTGCAAAAGAAATACAGGAAGGATAAACCAGTAATTAAGGAGACTGGTTACCTACGGGGGTGACATGGAATAAGAATAGGAACCAGGTTGTAAGGATGATGAGGGGGCAACCCCTCTCTAAGTGTACCATTTTGTACATCTCTGACTCTTAAGCCACAGTAATGTCTCACATACCCTTCAAATACCCCCAAATCAACAATCAAAACCAACTAGCATGTGCGAAACCCCAACTGAAATACCAACAGTAACAAATGAACCTAACCTTATTACAAATAGACAATATAACCGCAGTAAAGAAGGTGAAGGAAAACCGGTCTAATCTAAGTAACTTTGGTCAACAGTATCTTGACTGGGTATTATAAAGCTGAAGACAAAAGAACTGTATATAAATGCTATAATCTAGTTAGTAAATGTCCTTTTCATAGGAGCATGGGTTAATACTTCTGAAACTCTAAACTAGAAATGAATAAATAAGTAAATCTATTATAGATACTGATATCAGGTTTCTCACTGTTGGAGAAAGAAGTTACAAATAAAGAAAGGAAAGGCAATGAACTCTGTGCTCTTGGAATCAGAGGTATCAGTGTAAGCATATCGTCTTTTGTATACATAGACACATACACATAGATACAGAAATACAGATGTGTGTGGATGCCTGGGTTAGTATACATATTTATAACTTCCAGCTCTGTCCGCTGAGAGAGCCTAGAAACAACATTCCAGTAGCAATGAGTATGCCTGGCAACTAGATTTTGGTTTCTAGATCCTATTCTCCAGTAGAAGGAGCTAGAGCTCCTTGGGGAAGTAGCTGATTCAGCCCTGGGGAAGGGAAAATACAAGATGAACCTGAAACATTTTATGTTGCTAGAAAGCAATGAAATGCTCAAAAAGAATGGGGCTTGTTGAAAGGACATGGGAGTCAAACTAAAAGAGCTTTTAATGGCCAAAGCTGGAACAATTTGAGCAGCAAAATTAATAATAATAGTATTGGATTATAACTCAAAGAATAAAGTAAATATTTATGAGTCCATATTGATATATTTAAGCAACTGAATAAATAAATAAATGGGGGAGAAGTAAATGTTCTTCTTTGCATTAGAATTCCAATTTAATAAATAGAGAAGGAAAAAATGAAATTTAAAAAAATCACCATTAGGCATCATAGTTGTTACATTCAGTACCCACTGATGAATACTAAAATTAGTGGGTGTAAGTTTGAGGAGAAACAGGATATTTGCATGATCTCAAAGTATCTTCCCACAATGTATTTATTAATCAGAAAGTGAAAATAGTAACTATACAGTGAAAAACCCTGCAGACACCACCTAAACCAAATGACCAAGGTTAACATTGCCAGGAAGAAGACATATTGACATCATAAACCCCATGATATGATGTGCTGGGAAAGACAACATAATCTCTGTGGTATTATTGCCCAAAAGGAATAACCTCACTCTAATCAAGAGGAAACTTCAAATGAACCCACATTGAGGGGCAGCCTGAGGAGGAGGGGACAAGAACTCTTCAAAAATATTTGTCAAGGACATGAAAGCAGAGAGGCTGAGGAACTGTCATAGATTGGAAGAGAGGAAGGAGACACAGCAACTAAGTGTAATGAGGATCCTGGATTGATCCTGGAACAGAAAAGGGGAATTAGTGGAAAAAAGGGTGAAATTGGAACAAAGCCTATAGTTTAGTGAATAGTGTCAATACTATACCAATGTTAACTTCCTCATTCTAAACACTGTACAACAGTTACATAACATGTTAAAATTAAGAGAAACCAGGTGAGGGGTTTATGAGAGCTCTATTATTTCTGTAGCTTTTCTGTAAGTCTCAAAATAGTTCAAAATTAAAAGCTAAAAAGACGAAAATAATGAAGAAAATTTGATTAGTTCACTGGAATCATTTGTGTGTGTTTGAAAAATATCCTGAAATAATTTCTCAGTGAAATAAAATACCTGATGCTGTTGTGTTTATATCAAAGAAGAGACATTTCAACAAATACCCTCACTCTGTTAATTATAGTCTATTACTTCTAATAAGCAGAGATGCTCTAATAGACTGCATTCAAAAGCTCCAAACCTAGAGTTTGGCTCATTTGTTCATAGGCATAATAAACCATATTTTTTCCCTCTTTGGGGATTTTGGAAAGCTCTCCTTGAAGGAGGCACATTGGAGGTGAGATGCCAAGTCTGAATAGGAGTTAGCCGGGGACAGATTGGACAGGTACATTCCAGCACAAGGAACTGCAAGTATGAAGTCCTGAGATGGAAAATGGTTTGGTTTGCTCTAGGAACTGGAAAAAGGCCAGGATAGCAGGAATTAAGTGATGTGAGGTAAGGCTGGAGAGACAGGCAGGAGTGAGCCGTATAAGACCACGTAGGAGAATTCAGAATTATTCTCTGAGCAGCGGAAGCCTCTGAAGGGCTTGAGGAGAGGACATACATGACCTTGGAAAGTCATCTCCTCCCACTCTCTTACTGGCTTTAAATTCTTGTTTATATTATGCTGACCACGGTTCTTTATCTTCACTGAGGAATAAGACATGGGATTGGGCCAACAGGGCAGAGTTTGATAAACCACAGTGATAAACTTCCTAGTGAAACTTCTGTCCCTGGAGACATAAGAGAGTGAAGGTACAGATGTGTAACCCTCCTGCCTTGAGGGAGTGGCACAGACGTTCTGAATTCCTTTAAAAGTTTACCTGAAATGAACTACGAGGAACTTTCCTAAAATGTTGATGCCACATTGAATTTTTTTTCTTTCTTTTCGGATGTTTGGTATTGTACAGTCTGATCCAATCACAGAGCTGTGTGACTTCGAACTTTTGTGCTAAAAGTTCGAAAAATTAAAGAATTCGCCTACTGGAGAATGGTAATGTCATATAACTATTAGAAGGTTCACATTGCTCAGCAGATATGGTGGCGGATCCATCAAGATAGAATAGCTCTCTCTTAAGAGTCAGGTATGGTATCCATGTAACCATATATGTCTTCTCACCTGGTTTTCCCAGCAGTCCTCAGGGCGCCTGGAGGCCCAGAAGAGGACAGGAACTCTTGAAGAAGAGCTAAGAAAGTTAAGAAAGTACCTGGGTCTCGTGGGTCAGAAAAGAGTTTCTTCTGTTTTGTTTCTTCCTCAATTTTGCTTTGAAGCCAAGAATATTATTACCTTCTAATGTCAGCCTCCCAACCCAATTAAGGAGCAAGCTTTATTTCTTTGATTAGAAATAGAAACAACTAAATTCATGTCTGTTAGTTGAGGTTCAGTATCTGGATAAGTCAGGAGCAGATCTTCCATTCAGCTTACCTAAGAATATTTATCACAAGACAAAAGAACTACAATTTCTGGTAACTTTAGGATTTAGAAGAGAAACTTTTTGTGTATAATGTCTATTGTCCAAAAATCTCTCCAAGATCTATATGCACACAATTCTTACCTTTGTAACTATACTGAACTTCAGTAACTTTTTCTTTGACTACTAAGGACACTGCAGTTTCATGAACAACTTTCTTCCTGCATTCACTGTCATTGTTCAGCTCTGGGTTAAAAACATGGAAGCCTGGATCAAATCTGTACAAAGCACAGTATTCTGGGAAGTTGTGTTGCTTTAACTTAAAAAAAAAAAAGAAAAAAAGAGGGTCCTAGATATCTTGCTTTAAAAGAATTTCTTTTTCTCATACACCAGAAATGCAGAAGGAAAAAAAAAAAAGAAATCAGGTTAATGAATCATTCTGGTTTACTGGATTCCAGATGGTAGAGAGTTAAAACTTAAAACCAAAAACCCTTGAGCTACCTATGTCATGGATCAGTTCAAAGTTTTGTTACTTCCAAAAAAAATCAAAGAGCACATATATGTAGAAGATCAAAACCGCAAAGGAAAAAAAAATGACGTGCCCAGAAAGATCTTACTTTAGAAACGCTGCACTTTCTAACTCCGGTTCCCCCAAAGCCCACTCTTTCAGGAAGTTTGATTTTTAAAGGGCAGACATGGCCTCCTTCCCTGGGGTGCTCTGTAGAAAGGAGACAGGTCGGTGCGGCCACGGCGTGGGTGGCGGGAGCCTGCGACGTGCCGGCGAGTGCAATGCGAAAGGTCACTGTCACCGACCGTAAGTTACCAGCTGTGGGTACCCCTGGGAGCGACCACCGTCAACCTTCCTCTACCTCGCCTGCAACTCCCGCAAAGAAAAGTGTGAAACGCGGAGTGCGCGAACTTGACCCTGAAGCCGGCCCGCGCGAGGCAGCGGCGAGTTTCTCCCTGGGACTCTGGGGCTCCCGGCGCTGACCCGCGCTCCTCCCGCTCTGCGCGCTTGAAAGCGAAACCCGGGAGCGGGTGGGCCGAAACCAGCCGGAGCTGGGCGGTCGTCGCGGTCCCGGCGCGACCCTCCTACCTGCCCCTCCCGTCGGCGCGGCCACCAGCAGCAGCAGCAGCGGCAGGGCCGGGAGGCCGGGTGCCGGGGCCCCTATGGCAGCCGCCTTCGCTGAGGGTCGGGGGGCCCACATGGGCGGCGGGGCTGGGTCACATCTCCGCGGGCGGCCGGTCGCGTCCGACGCCCCCTCGGGCCGCGGGCGGTGGCAGCGCGGCCTCCCCTCGGCGCCCCGGGCCCCAGCTCCCACTGCGCGCCGCGCTCGGGTCGGCGGGGCGGCCGGGGAGGCGGAGTCGCGTGCCGCCGCAGCCCGGCCCAGACGCCAGGGAGAGGGGAGCGCCCGCGACTTCTAGTCCCAGCCACTCAGGCTCGCAGCTCTGACAATCCGAGACTTTCCACCGCCGCGACCAACGAGATGACTACTGCCGGGAAAACCTCTCTGCAGCAAAGAGAGCGTGAGCCACGCACACTGAAGAGTGATTCTGGTCTTCGGGCCTGAGGGTCATTTCTGTAAAACTTTTGAAATGTCCGAGTTCAGTGCCGGAAGAAGAATGAAATGGATAGTAATTTCTCCACACACTGTCAGTCACTCTGCCATCCATTGTATTTGATTCCATTTAATCCTTGTCATCTGCAATTAGGCATTGCCACATTTTACAGATGAGGAAAGGGACACTCAGAAAGTTGGGGCGTCGGCCTGAAGGCCCACAAGCCTGTGAGCAGTGGCGCCCGGATTTCCACACAGGCTTGATTCTAGGTCCCATGCTCCTTATAATGGGAGGGCGGGGCTGAAATTAAGAAATGTGCTGAAGAGTCACAGACATAGAAAACAAATTTATGATTCGCAAAGGGGAAAGGGAGCAGGGGAAGGATAAATTAGGAGTTTGGGATTAGCAGATGCAAACTACTGTATATAAAATAGATAAACAACAAGGTCCTACTGTATAGCACAGGGAACTATATTCAATATCTTGTAATAACCTATGTTATACGTATCTATCTTTCTCTCTCTATCCATCTATCTATCTCAATCACTTTGTTGTACACCAGAAACTAACACAACAATGTAAATCAACTATGACTTCAGTTAAAAAAAATGTATTGAGGGCTTCCCTGGTGGCGCCGTGGTTGAGAGTCCGCCTGCCGATGCAGGGCACACGGGTTCGTGCCCCGGTCCGGGAGGATCCCACATGCCGCGGAGCGGCTGGGCCCGTGAGCCATGGCCGCTGAGCCTGCGCGTCCGGAGCCTGTGCTCCTCAACGGGAGAGGCCACAACAGTTTGAGTTATTTGTAGTGAGGTGGATGGACCTAGAGTCTGTCATACAGAGTGAAGTAAGTCAGAAAGAGAAGAACAAATACCGTTTCCTAACACAATATATATGGAATTTTAAAAAAATGTTCTGAAGAACCTAGGGGCAGGACAGCAATAAAGACGCAGATGTAGAGAATGGACTTGAGGACACGGGGAGGGGGAAGGGTAAGATGGGAAGAAGTGAGAGAGTGACATGGACATATATACACACTACCAAATGTAAAACAGCTAGTGGAAAGCAGCTGCATAGCACAGGGAGAGCAGCTCGGTGCTTTGTGACCACCTAGAGGGGTGGGATAGGGAGGGTGGGAGGCAGACGCAAGAGGGGGGAGATATGGGGATATGTGTATAGGTATAGCTGATTCACTTTTTTATAAAGCAGAAACTAACACACCATTGTAAAGCAATTATACTCCAATAAAGATGTTAAATAAAATAAAATAAAACCATATGTGGTAAAGGACTGTTTCCCTCCCCCAAGTAAAAAAAAAAAAAAAAAAAAACAGAAAATGAAGCCAATACATTTGAGGGGTGAACTGTAAAGTAACACACATATTAAGATGTATACTTATTAATTTATGAAAATGCAGCATGGATGTCATTTCCTTAGTGTAAATTACTCTGTAAGCGAGAAGACATGTCCATTCTTGTATACTCAGGTGTGGACAGGGCAGGCTCAGAATGTTACTAAGGTGATTGCTCCAGAAGTAACCCTGAAGATTAGAGGACAGGTGGCAGTTAGAGGGAGAGAGCTGGCAAGATAAAGTTCTCTGAAAAGGATTGGGAGTGGGGACAAATTCGAGAAAAGGAGAGTTCTGGGGAAATAATAAGCATCTGGTACTTAGAGGATTTCTATGAGCCTTTTAGTCTACTCTGCCATTCTCTGTGGCTATTTGGGGCCACTAGCAATTTTTGTCATGCTGTCTGCTTAAATTATATCCAATATTTAAAATCCTGTGGCATCCTATCTCATCAAATCTTCCTCCAACTCTTCAGTTTTTGTTTTGAGAAGTGGTTCATGCATTTAAAAAAATTTTGTAATTGTGAAGCCTACTATGTATACAGAAAAATGCACAAAGGTAGTTGTTACAACTCAATGAGTTATCACAAAGTGAAAGCATTGGTAAGCATCACTCAAATCAAGAAATAGGCCAATTCTAACCTGACAGAGTCACCTCTCCTACTCTTTCTCTTCTCCCCCAAATCACTCAGGGTGTATTCCATTGTATTTGGCTTGTCTCACTCAACATTAGGCTGTGAGAGTTATCCATGTTGTTGCCTGTAGCTGTTGTGCCATGCTGTGAAGTTATTCATTGGATGACTATGCCACAATTTATTTATTCATTCTATTTTTGATGACATTTAAATTGCTTCTGGTTTGAAGCTATTAAAAGTGCTGCTTTGAACATTCTTGTGTGTGTCTCTTGCTTATGTGCACATATTCCTGCCAGGTACACACCCAGAAGTGTAATTGCTGGATCAAGACATACGTAATTTCATACGTAATTTCAACCTCAGTAACTTAAATAATGCCAAACCGGATTTCTGAAGTAGTTGTAACAATTTACACCCCTATCAGCTGTAATGAGAGTTCTTTTTCCACATTCTTGCTAATGTTTGGTATTTTCAGGCTTTATAGTTGTAGCCATTTTAGAAGATATATAGAATTATCTCATTGTGGTTTTCATTTGCATTTTTCTGATGATTAATGATGTTAAGAACTTTTTCGTAAGTTATTAGCCATTTGGATAATGGATAATTTATCAGCCATTTGGATAATACATAATTAGCTCTTGTATCATGGATCTGCTCAAGTTCTTGCCTATTTTTTTTCTATACAATTGTGTCTTTTAATTTTATTTTTAATTGGTTTGAAGGAATTTGTTACATCTTCTGAATATGAGGCCTTTCCCAGTTATATACTTTGCAAATATTTTCCTTGTTGTGGCTTGTCTTTCCAGTCTCTTAAGAGAGTACTAAAAGAAGTTCTTAAATGTAATCAAGTCTCATTTACCAATTATTTCTTTTATGGTCATTGCTTTTTTGTGTCCTGTTTAAAACATGTTATCCTAGCCTAAGGTCATGAAGATATTCTTCTAAGTTATCTCCTGAAAGCTTTATTGTTTTATTTTTCACATTTCAAATTATGATCCACCTGGATTTGATTTTATATATGATGTAAAGTAAGGGTTCAAGTTTTATTTTTTATGTGAGTCCAACTGACCCAGCACTATTTACTGAAAAGTTATCCTTTCCTTACAGCTCTTCATAAACTGTCTTTCATGAATGGGTCTGTTTATAACCATCCTCTGTTCTGTTCATCTATTTGTCTATTCCTATGCTAATACCACACTATTTTAATCATCTTTTTGCTGGCAAACAAGTCCTTCTAATTTGCTCTTATTCGAGTACCTTGGCTATTTTTTTCCCTTTGCATTTCCATATAAATTTTAGAATCACTTGCAAATTCCCACAAAACAACTTGGCTGAGACTTTTTTAAAAAATGTTTTTTATTGTCATAACATACATAAAATAAGGTGCATAAAGTCCACTAATCTTAAATTTTTCATGCATACACAACCATGTTACCAACTACAGAACAAAATATAGACTATTTCCAGGACTCTGGAAAATTCCCACATGCTACAATCAATATCCCTCGAACACAGGAAATCGCTATTGTGGCTTCCATTACCATTTGATTAC
This sequence comes from Physeter macrocephalus, assembly GCF_002837175.3. Lineage (NCBI taxonomy): Eukaryota > Metazoa > Chordata > Mammalia > Artiodactyla > Physeteridae > Physeter > Physeter macrocephalus. The sequence goes on along the minus strand of NC_041223.1, from coordinate 27,021,594 downwards.
TTTTTAATCTTCTTGCCCTTCCTACTAATGGAACCAGATAGCATGTATTCTTTTGCATATGGCTTCTTTTGTTCCACATAATGTCTTTGAGGTTCATTTATGTTATAACATGTATTAGTAGTTTTAATCTTTTTTATAGCTAGGATGTTCCATGATAAGTTTTTAATCTCTGTATTTGTTCATTTTTATGCCAGAAGCAAACATGTGGTTTCTAGGGCAGAGATCAGGGTTATTATTACTACATACAGCCATAACTAAATCCGTTTCCCATGCTCCATTCTTCTCTCTCTTCTGGGGTGATGTGATGAGAGCCAGGTAGTTATCCTGTGTGTGCACCAGAGGAGAGGAAGTCTCAAATTATGAGTCAGGAAGTTTAAATAGGCTACACACTGCTTAGCTGCCACCTTCCTTTCTGAAAAAGGGAGAGAGACGCTTGGGAAAGTAAATGAATTCTCTCAGGAAGGCAAAGGAGAAAGTCCTTACCCTGGACTGCAGTCATTTGGCTCTGGGTAGCTAAGTTTTATCATCCTTTGAATGGGAACAAATGGCTCCAGGTCTAACACCCTTGCAACGTGAGGAGCGATGAGTCTGGGAAGATGAGATATTCTATGACGTGCCAATGTCCTTGCTCAAGAGACAAACTGTCCAGAAATGTAAAAATATTCATGGGGCATTGTTTCCCTGACATTCCACTGTATGAATACTTCATTTGATCTATCCATTCTCCTGTTGAGGGATATTTGGGTTATTTCTCACTATGGAGTTGTAAGAGTGCCTCATGTAGTCTGGATACAAGTCCTTTGTCACGTATATTTGTTGCAAATATTTTCTCCCAGTTCATGGTTTGTCTTTTAATTTTTACAATGAATTCTGCAAGAACAAAAGTTTTAAATTTTGGTAAAGTCCAATTTTTCATTTTTTTCCTTTATGATTGTGTTTTGGTATCCCATCTAAGAAATCTTTGTGTGTTTCAAAGTTAAAAATGTTTTCTCCCCCAAGGTTTATAGTTTTAGCTTTTGCAATTAAATCTACGATGCATTGTAAATTATTTTTCTGGTGTGTTTGCTATGAGGAAAAAGTAGAGATTAATTATTTTTCCCATGAGATGTTCTGTTATTTCTGTACCATTTGCTAAAAAGATATTTTGCTAAAAAGATGGTCCACATTAAATTGCTTTACCATTTTGCTGAATATCTATTGACCATGTATGTATTGGTCTGTTTCTGAATCTCTATTTTTCTCATTGGTCTATTTGTCTATTTTTGCACCAATACCACATTTTCTTAAAATAAACTTTTTAGTTTTTGTTTATGTACTTCCGTACAGAAACTTTGCAAAGGTAGTACAGAGAATTTCAGCATACTCCTCATCCCATTACATCAGCATGGTAAACTTTCAAAACTAAGAAAGTTACATTGGCATGTTACTTTTGAGTAAACTCCAGACTTTATTTGGATTTCTCTGGTTTTTCCATTTTTGTTCCAGGATCCAATCCAGGGTACCACATTGCTTGCGACAGCCATGGCTCAGTCTCCTCTGGTCTGTGATAGTTTCTCAATATTTCCATGTGTTCATGAACTTGACTGTCTTAAGGAATATTGGCCAGCGATCCTGTAGATTGAAAAAATATCTATGAATAATTTTAAAATACCAATACAAGTCTAGCAAGTTTTCTAGACATAAATTCAATATCCAAAAAGCAATTGCACATCTGTACACCAACATTAAACAGGTAGAAAATTAAATAAAATATTGTTTATAATAGTATGAAAGATACCTAGTATGTGAGAAACCTTTATAAGAAAATGTATGAAATTCCAATCAATGACACTGACGAATAATTTTTTTTTAGGTGGGGAGATATGAATTGTAGGTATGGATTGAGGACTCAATATCTGTTAAAATTAGGTCATATATTCAATGACCACAGATTCAATTCTAATCGAAATTTTAACAGACCTTTGTGAAACTTAACAAGGTGATTATAAAATTTGTGTGGAATTGCAAAGGTCCAGAAATAAAGACTTTTTTTTTTAAAGTTCAGATGGGAGGACTTTCCCTTCCACATATCAAGCCTTATTGTAAAGTTACAGCAAGGAAAGGTGGTAAACTAAAAGATCAATGAAACAGTATACAGGCATACCTCAAAGATTTTGCAGGTTTGGTTCTAGACTACCACAATAAAGTGAGTATCACCATAAAGCTAGTCCGCGAATTTTTTTGGTCTCCCAGTGCATATAAAGGTTATGTTTACACTATACTATAGTCTATTTAGTATGCAACAACATTATGTCTAAAAAAAACTACGTACATACCTTGAAAAATACTTTATTGCTGAAAAATGCTAACCATCATCTGA